>NC_083593.1:18141767-18379267 GCF_027579695.1 Neoarius graeffei
GTCAATTTAGAGTCACCAGTTAACCTAACCTGCATGTCTTTGGACTGTGGGGGAAACCGGAGCACCCGGAGGAAACCCACGCAGACACGGGGAGAACACGCAAACTCCGCACAGAAAGGCCCTCACCGGCCACGGGGCTCGAACCCGGACCTTCTTGCTGTGAGGCGACAGCGCTAACCACTACACCACCGTGCCACCCTTTACGTCATAATACTTTGGGAATTGTGAAATTTTCAGCTTGAAGTTTAAAAATATAACAAATATATGGGTGTTTAAAAAAATGTGATCTTTCACAATCTAATAACTTTGCCAATTCTCGTTCAATTGACCTCAAATTTTAACAGCATTTGCCATTCACTGGAAAAGAAAAGCTGTTTTGTATGTTAGAGT
The DNA here is from genome assembly GCF_027579695.1 of Neoarius graeffei. Classification (NCBI taxonomy): domain Eukaryota; kingdom Metazoa; phylum Chordata; class Actinopteri; order Siluriformes; family Ariidae; genus Neoarius; species Neoarius graeffei. The sequence continues at coordinate 18,142,158 of NC_083593.1, forward strand.
ACACTCAGACAGTCGAACAAGACTGTGCAGCGTGCATTTATGAGAGGATTCTCTAAAAATGCACTGTTACCAGAAGAGACTGTTATCAAAGACATGCTGCAGTGTGTTTGGCAGGAGCTAGACTACCGACTTGACATGTGTCTGTGTCTCAGGCAGCGCATATTGAAAATTTGTTAAATTGCTCATGGAATCCACATACCTCTGAATTTCTCATTCAAATTTTGAGGAATAAATCTTATATTGCTCAACATCATTTGCAGAGACTACGTAGTTTCTGGGATATCTCATATCATCTCTAGCCGCTTTATCCTGTTCTACAGGGTCGCAGGCAAGCTGGAGCCTATCCCAGCTGTCTACGGGCGAAAGGCGGGGTACACCCTGGACAAGTCGCCAGGTCATCACAGGGCTGACACATAGACACAGACAACCATTCACACTCACATTCACACCTACGCTCAATTTAGAGTCACCAGTTAACCTAACCTGCATGTCTTTGGACTGTGGGGGAAACCGGAGCACCCGGAGGAAACCCACGCGGACACGGGGAGAACATGCAGACTCCACACAGAAAGGCCCTCGCCGGCCTCTGGGTTCGAACCCGGACCTTCTTGCTGTGAGGCAACAGCGCTAACCACTATAACACCGTGCCGCCATTTCTGGGATATTTACATCTCAAATAATATGCATTTTTTTTAAACACCCTGTATATTTACTCAGTATATTAATATTAGTTAACCTATATATTTACTAAGAAGGTGAACATGTATGTTTCTACTAACATAGTTTCACTCATGCACACAGCCACCCCAGCTCTAAATTGACCATAGGTGTGAATGTGAATGGTTGTTTGTCTCTATGTGTCAGCCCTGTGATGACCTGGCGACTTGTCCAGGGTGTACCCCACCTTTCACCCGTAGACAGCTGGGATAGGCTCCAGCTTGCCTGCGACCCTGCATAGGATAAGCGGTTACAGATAATGGATGGATGGACACAGCCATCCCTTCCAGATCTGGATCCATTTGTTCTTAAAGGGGAACTGAAGGCAAATTTTTTTTTATCATCAAAATTCTATTTCTCATTTTATTAAATATAGGAATGCATTTTTGATAGCTATTTTGTCGCTAGACCTGTGATGACCTGGCGACTTGTCCAGGGTGTACCCTGCCTTTCGCCCGTAGTCAGCTGGGATAGGCTCCAGCTTGCCTGCGACCCTGTAGAACAGGATAAAGCGGCTACAGATAATGAGATGAGATTTTGTCACTGCTATAGCAAGTTATGAGTGTTTGAAATATGCTACGTAATAGATCAGTCCATAAACGAGATTCGCTGAGACCTGTGCGAGACTTCGTAGGACGGAAGTAAAACATACAGCGGAAATCAAAGTGACCAACATCCGCCAACGTTGTTAAAAGACACGCGTGCCCTCCTTCGAATGCTGACGTAATCAAGCCGGAAGTTTTCCCTGTGTCCAAAATCGCTCCCTACTCACTATATAGGGCACTATATAGTAGGGACGCCATTTTGTAGTGCTGTCGAAACCTTTGTGTGGCTTATGTGGAAAATGCGCTCAGTATAATGTGTATTTATCACAAAAATACATGCATGCGTTTGCCACCAGCTACCTGATCTGGCACGTTTTAATTGTGTGACAGTAATGACGCAAATACCAGCGTGACGGACTAGTCCTTATCCTGTCATCGTCTTTCTAACTCTTCTCTACTCCATGTTGGTTCGAAGTCGTATGGAATGATCTGCATCACTGATGAAGCTAACAAATCTCATCTCATTATCTCTAGCCGCTTTATCCTGTTCTACAGGGTCACAGGCAAGCTGGAGCTTATCCCAGCTGACTACGGGCGAAAGGCAGGGTACACCCTGGACAAGTCACCAGGTCATCACTGGTTGTCTGCGTCAGCCCTTTCACACTCACATCCACACCTACGGTCAATTTAGAGTCACCAGTTAACCTAACCTGCATGTCTTTGGACTGTGGGGGAAACCGGAGCACCCGGAGGAAACCCACGTGGACACGGGGAGAACATGCAAACTCTGCACAGAAAGGCCCTCGCCGGCCACGGGGCTCGAACCCGGACTTTCTTGCTGTGAGGCAACAGCGCTAACCACTACACCACCGTGCCGCCCCAGCTAGCAAATCTCAAAATTAATCTAAATTGGAATGATATGGTGATCTGGCCGCTGTGTAAACAGTTTTCAAAATGGCGGCACATTTTGAAATCTCACACAAGTCTCGTGAAGATCGCGCAGATAAGTGATGCCGGCCGTGGACCACACGAACTACACTTAATGTGGCTAAAAACCAAAACGGCCGATAAGCGTAATATACCAACAGAAGTCACGATATAAGGTTAATGAAACTGAAAATGTTATATGTTAAATTAAGCAAGTTTAAAAATGACTCGAGTTCCCATTTAAGTTGTATTTGGTTTTGAATTTGAAGTTAATGGGGTAAATTTTCACAAATACTTAAACTGTCTGGTTAATTGTCTAGAACTCTGTACTGAAGTAAGACATGAAGGTATAATATCAAACAAAATATGTGCTGGAGGCTTCATTGACATTTATTCTATTGTAATGCGTTATGTCTAAGAAATTTAAAAAAAAAAAAAAGTGTGACAATATCCCATTCTCCTCAACACAAGCTGCTTCTGTTACTACTGTAGGTAAATATTAACATTTAGCACATGTCCGGCTCAAAGGGTTGCAAGTTGGATCTGTGCTTAAAGTACTCCAATGTTTATCTGATTAATCTTGATAAATTTCAGTTATTAATCTTGCTGGCTTTTTTTTTTTTAAAACCTTATCCAGGTTTGAAACAGCCTTTGCTTCTTGCTGCTTTTTTTTAAGTTATAAGGACATTTTCTGCTGTTTGAGAGTTTGTGCTTTCATGCATCCATTGTACGCTTTCTTTATTATTCAAAGCCTCCTTTGCAGAAGCTATTTTTATCAGCTTTTTGAATCATCATGCTTCACTGACTGACTGCCTCAGGAAACTCAACCACTTGAAGCCCATGATTGTGACTCCTCACAATGTTTCAGGCCACTAAGCAGTGCCTCTGGAGATAGAATGGCAAATTAATCTTGAATTGTATCTCGAGTATAAAAAGATAAAATTTTATATTTATTACATACAGTCCGGATCCCTTATGCCTTTCCAGAGATCCATCATTTTCCCAACCTACGGCCTGATTTATTGTTAGTTTTGAATGACAAACACTGTCCCTGGAGAATTGCGAGAATCTCATTTCCTGTGGATGGGAAACTGAAAACCGCATACTTGTGTGAAAGCCTGCGACATTAAAAGGAAAGGGGTCCTGGAGCATGTCACTTCAGATGGAATATACTAACCGTCTGAGCACACTAGCTAGTGCTAGGCGCAGCTGTTTAATAGCCGGATCAAATACAGACAAAATTTGAACACTTCAACTTGTACTCGGACAGAACGAGGACTTCCATTTGCTTGCATCGGATACACATTAACAAGAGAGGAAAGATCTCACTGTTACACAAAAAGAAACTCCGAATAAAAACAAAAGGCATGTTAATCATGTCCAGACACCACATTATGCAATTGAGGGCAAACATGCCCGAGAACAGTTTTGTAAAGACCAGCACTGTCTTTGTAAACACTATTATAGTCAACTTACAGACAGTAAGGTGCCTAAAGAATATTTCCATTCAAGGAGCTCACAGACATCAGCTGTTAAATTCATGAAATGTGCTCCACCTAGTGGACTAAACAGGTCACAACAAAGATCTGATAAATAAATTACATACCCACACTTTCATTTATAGTGGTACAGAACAAATCTTTATTGGATGAATGAGGAATCCACGAAAGGAACCACCACTTCAAACACTTAATCTAGTCAAGCAGACTGCAAAACAGATTTACATAGAGATCGTATGACCATTCTATATTTTTCTATGCATTTCTGTAAAAATAAACATCTTCATTGTCTTAAGCGCTTTGTTGGGACATTAACGTTGGTCACCTATAGCTGAGTTGTTCCAGTGTTAAGCTGGAGCAAGATTACAAAAGCTTCACTGAGCAATGCCGATCACGCCACAAGCCAAACGACTTCCTGCATTGCCCGTTTTGAGACTTTCCTCATCTCCGCCTTTGCCCAAGTCATCCTCTTTCTCATGAACCTGAAAAACACCACACAATATTCAATATCCAACATAACTGACAAGCCAAGATTCCCAGACATCATTATCTTTTAATGATGTACACTGTATGCTCAAAAGTTTGTGGACACCTAGGCATCACACCAATGTGTGCTTGTTGAACATCCCATTCCAGATTCAGTTTCTTTTGTTGTTATAACTCCCACCCTTCTGGGAAGGCTTGCCACTAGATTTGAGCATGGAAGATTTCTATTCTGCCCCAAGAGCATTTATAAGGTGAGGCGGCCCAGAGAAGAGGGAGCCTTAAGGCCTCTGCATGCTCTTGCGACAAGGCTTTTGCAGATAGCTTTTCGCAGACAGTTGTAATTTATCGTTGAGCGGGGAGTATAGGCGTGCGTGATGTTATTCACCGGCACAATGCAAGGGGGCATGAAGTCGCTAGGAGTAGTTGGTGGGTGTGGTTAGTGGAGTGTTTATCCTCCAGTTACTTATAATGACTAGAACTTTTTTTTTTTTATAATGACTAGAACTGGAGTCGTATAGATGTACGTACTTCCTCACTCAACCGCTCTTCATGCTGCTCCATCTTGGCTCGTGTTTTTAAAAATGCCGGTCGTGAAAACAAACCAAACCGGGAAAGTAGGGAAGCGGAAGTGCGTGTACAGCGGATGTAGAGTGGACCAATCAGAGCCCTCTTGTCTGCGATGCTGTCTGCGAGGCTTCTGCGGTGGTCACAATTTTTGGGAGGTGCGCGCAGAGCGTCTGCGAAGGTGGGGGGGCTACGCAGACACTGTCTGCAACGCTATCTGCGAGGACTGGGTTGTCAGCATAAATTGGCCTTTACAGTTCATCCCAAAGGTGTTCAGTGGAGTTAAGGTCATGACTGTGCAGGCCATTCCTTAACAAATCTTTTCTTTATGGACTTCACTGTGTGTAGAGGTGCACGATCATGCTGGAACATGTTGGGCCCCTGAGTTCCAGTGAAAGGGAAATCTTAAATGCTACAGCATACAAAAGTTGACAACCGGGTGCTTTCAACTTTGTGGCAACTGTATGGCAAAGAACACACGGATGTGATCAGGTGTCTACAAACTTTTGGCCATATACTAGCACATCTCAAACATTTAGAATATCATGAAAGGTTTTTTTTTTGTAATACAAGTTCAGGAATTCTGTATTATTACATGTAAAGTAAAATATTTCAAGCCTTTGTTTTAATTTTGATTATGGCTTATAGCTCATGAAAAGCAGAAATCCAGTATCTCAAAATATTAGAATATTTATTAAAGATCAATCAAAATAGGATTTACAATACAGAAGTGTCCAACATCTGAAAAGTACATTCATTTATACACTCAATACGTGATTGGGGCTCTTTCACCACGAATTACTGCATCAATGCAGCGTGGCATGGAGGCAATCAGCCTGTGGCACTGCTGAGGTGTTATCGAAACCCAGGTTGCTTTGATAGCGGCCTTCAGCTCGTCTGTATTTATAGGTCAGGTGTTTCATCTTCCTCTTGAGGATACCCTATAGATTCTTTCTGGGGTTCAGGTCAGGCAAGTTGGCTGGCCAATCAAGCACAGAAATACTTGTATCATGGTTAGCAAGCCATTTAGTAGTAGTTGTTTTGGCACTGTGGGCAAGGGCTAAGTCCTGTTGGAAAAGGAAATCAGTATTTCCATAAAGCTCATCAGCAAATAGAAGCATGAAGTGCTCCAAAATCTCCTGGTAGACAGCTGCATTCACTTTGGACTTGATAAAACACAGTGGACCAACACCAGCAGGTGACATAGCACCCCAAATCACAGACTGCAGGAACTTCGCACTGAACTTCAAACACCTTGGATTCTGTGCCTCTCCACTCTTCCTCCAGACTGTAGGACAAACAAAATGCAACATTTACTTTCATCTGAAAAGAGAACTTTGGACCACTGAGCAACAGTCCAGTTCTTTCTCTCCATGAGTAAGATGCTTCTGATGTCTCTGGTTCAGGAGTGACTTGATATTTGGAATGCGACAGTTGTAGCCCCTTTCCTGAAGATGTCTGTCTGTGTTGTGGCTTTTGATGTACTAACACCAGCCTCAGTCCACTCCTTGTGAAGCTCTCCCAAGTTCTTGAATCGACTTGACAACCCTCTCAAAGCTAGTCATCCCTGTTGCTTGTGCACCTTTTCCAGCCAGCCTTTTCACAGTCAGTGCGTTTACATGCACATCCAAATCGAGCTACTGTCGGAAATCGAGCTAAGGGTCCCAGCAGGGGTGCCAGAGAAATCCAATCCTACATGCACACAAGGAAATCGAGCTATTGTGCGAGGTACATTGTGCACCCGAGCCACAGGTGGCGCTACACACCCCATTGTGTTGGTACACTTCCGGTTGTCATCATGGAGTGATTTCTACTTTACATTCACACCACATGTCATTGCCATCTGTTTGCTACAAATTGTCCTGCGCAGACCACTTTTGTAAGACAACTTATTTTGCACAATTGTATAATTTTTCTAAAGTCCATTTTTTGCTTACAATTTAACTTGCCTTAATAAACACACAAAGTTCAATTGTTTTTGGTCTCCTTGTTCCTCCTGACCTCTTCTGCTGCTTGCTACTACTACTGTTGTCATGCCGACCGAGGCTGTTGTGTTTCCCGCTTGTGGTCTCGTCACTCCCGGAAGGGAAGTAAATAGCTCGACTACGTAGCTCGATAGGGTCACATGCACTAAGTAGATCGGCTACAATCACATAATCTAGGTCGCGTAGCTCGATTACGAGAAATCCAGTTAATTTCGATTTCAGCCGAGCTAAGGTGTATCCATGGCATTTAGAACTTCGATTTCAGTCGAGCTACGGCAGAAATTCGATTTTCTCCATGTGCATGTAAACGCACTCAATGACCATCTGTGGCTTACCCTCATTATGGAGGGTATCAATGACTGTCTTCTGGACAAATCAACAGTCTTCCCCATGACCATGGTCATGTGTACTGAACAAAATCAACAGTCTTCCATGACCATGGTCATGTGTACTGAACTAGACCGAGATACATACACAGTATTATATACTGTTTTACTCAAACTTGTAATTAAATACTCAAACTTTTTTTGTGCTGTAGGCCATAATTGTCAATTCAAATAGAAAAATGCTTGGAACATTTTATATGTAAGGCCATCCTTAAAAAAAAAAAAAAATCCGTTTCCTGTCCACCGGGTGAGCAAAAAAATTCAGTCGGGAGGGAGGGAGGTTTTTTTTTTAATATATGGATGGATAAGAAATCACAATGCTGCGTTTGCTTTTTCTTTCAGTACTTTATTACAAAAGTAGACACATTTAATGACAGTTTAATCAACAAACTTGTACAAAAACTAAATTAGCATTTTAAATGCTGACTGCAACATTTGCAAAACTTTTACAAAGGTACTTAAAATGTCCGACACACGGACTTTTTGTAGTTCTAAATCAACCGTTAGGCCTAGTTCGGATGAAATTACACTATTAAAACGATCACTGAATGATTTGTTTTTCTGAATCTTTACTATTTTGTTGTTCGCTAGAATACCATTTTGCGATTTCACACTTAAGCAAAATGTTTGAAAATTCCGGATCTCCTTCCTTCATGGTGGCTGCCATTTTTTTGTGCCGCACGGCGCATGCGCAGAGCTGATTCAATTCTATATCCTGCGCGGAATGCAGGGCTTGCCACAAGTGCCGGCCATACAGCTGACTACACAATTAAGTCCAGCCGGCTACTTTAATGACTTATTTTTGTAGCCCACAGGCTCTAAATATTAATTTTCGATTTTAATAAAATTAAATGTTTATCTAACAGACTGACAATAATGTCAAACTGAACCGCACTCATTTAGGTTGTGATTCGCGCTGTTTGTACTGATAATAACCACAAATTCCCCGCCGACTTGTTGATCAAGGGAGAGTAACTCATCCGCGGCCCCGACATGCGGTGTGCGCGCGCACGCACTCGGCGGAGGCAGTAGTGTGTCGGGGCCGTCGGAGGGAACAGAAGCAGAGATGACGCTTATTTTGTCTCCGGTAAACCAGTCTTCTCTCGTTCAATTACGTGCTGGCATCAAAAGACACCGTTGGTTGTAAATGAAACCAAACTGAGTCGTTGGAGTGCATTTTCATACACAAATGGAGAAATGTTCGCTGAGTGTTTAATTGTGTAGCCGCCACTGCAGACCATCGTCATTAATTCATAGCATGCTCAGCTGCGTGAATGGGTCATGCACCAAAAGAGATTTACAAGCCAGGAACGCCTCATGATGCAATAGGCAAGAAAAGGAGGAAGATTTACTGCCATTTTACTTTGTATTTGAGTAAAGTGAATAAATAAATGGTCTGTGGAAAATACATTTAATCCTGGGAACTGCGTGCACAGGAGTTTGTGTTTACTCTTCCCCCGGCTGGCTACTTATTTGTCATGACTGGCTAGTATGAGCCTTAGTGGAAAGCCCTGGGAATGCATAAATGTCAAGTTCGATTTTAGATTTACGAACCCGAAAAAAAAAAAAATGCTGAAAAACCGGCTTAAAAAAAAAAATTTTCAACCGCACAAAATGGCACTCACTCGGCCAGTGGACCGGAAACAGAACATTTTTAATAATGGCCTAATGAGTCCAGAATATTACATTTTCACTCTCCTGAATAACTGCTGGAAGATATTGAACTTTCACAATATTCTTGTTTGAGATGCACCAATAGTGCATGCGGGGTGGAACGGTGGTGTAATGGTTAGCACTGTCGCCTCACAGCAAGAAGATTCTAGATTTGACAGAGGCCTTCTGCATGGAGTTTGCAAGTTCTCCTTGTGTCTGCATGGATTTCCTCCAGATGCTCCAGTTTCCCCCACAGTCCAAAGACATGGAGGGTAGGTTAATTGGTGATTAATTGACTGTAGGTGTGAATGGTTGTCTGTGTCTATGCATCAGCCCTGCGATGACCTGGCGACTTGTCCAGGGTGTACCCTGCCTTTCGCCCATAGTCAGCTGGGATAGGCCCCAACTTGCCAGTGACCCTGTACAGGATAAGCAGCTACAGATAATGGATGGATAGTAGTGCATGTAGCCTGTCCTAAGAGCTCACCAACTTGCCTACATCTCCCAGAAGCATCCCTTCTCTGACAGGTCCTTTTAGGCCCAAATATTGCCTACATTTTATTGTTCTGAATTTTGGGGAGCAAATAGAATAGCAAATCCTTTTTACTGAAGAAAATGCATTCAGACTAATTCTTGTACAACTTAACATATATTCAATATAAAATTGACTGAACTGACTTTTTTGCCCATCAACTAATTACAACGAGCAACATGGTTGCAGACATGATTTGCAAATGTATTTATATATTTAAAAATACTATCCTATAGATAGGTTTTCAGACCCTTTATTCAGTACTTTGTAGAAGCAATGCTGGCAACAATTCCATCCAAATCTTATGCAAGTTGCACACCTGCATTGGGGAAGTTTCTCCCATTCTTTCTGGCAGACCCTCTCAAGGTCAACCAGGTTGGATGGGAGCATCTGTGGACTGCCATCTTGAAGTCTCACCAGTTATTAATCTTATTTGCCCAGGCCACTCGGACATTCAGAGACTTCACTCCAGTGTTAACCTGCTCCAGAGTGCATACAACCACGATTTCTTCAAATGACCTGATGCTGCTACTACCATGGTTCACCACAAAGATGGCATATTAGCCAGTTGATGAGCTATACTTTGTCATCCCCCAATCAGGCCAGGGAATCTTTTACCTCATGCTCAGAGTCATTAAAGTGCCTGTCATATCAGGAACGACTTCTGTCATGGCACTTCCAACCATAAAGGCCTGACTGTTGGAATATTTCAGAGATTGTCATCCTTTCGACAGGTTCTCCCAGCTTTATGAAGGACTTCTGAAGCTCTATTAGCATGGCCACGTGTTTCATGGTCACCTCTCTGACCAAGTTCTTTCTTTCCCTGTTACTGACTTTCTAAGTCATGTCCAATCAAATGAACGTCACAGGTGGACATCAGTTAAGTTCTATAGACATCAACACAATTAAAGCAAAAGATACATTTGAGCTCAGTTTGTCATGCTTTATCCTGAAGCTTGAAGATTTTAGCTTTTGGAAATTTCAATTTTTAATAAAATTTGCAAAAATCTGTGAATGCACAGTTTATGCACCAAGATGAAAAGGCCTAGTTTTGTTTGCTCACCACCATGGTCCTCCCAATGATTGAGTTGAGCCCCGACAGTGACAACTGTTTATCCTGGATGCTGATATTAGCAACTCCATCGAGTCCAGCAGTCACATTACCCAGGTCTCCAACATGCCTGTGAAGATGCGTTAGAGTAGTAATAGCCTTATATTGTTAAAATGTTACATTTAGAAAAAAAATATATATATAAAAAATGCATATCCAAAGAAAATGATATGTACAGTTGTGTTCAAAATAATAGTGTGTTTAAAAACGTGAGTAAAGCTCAAAATCCTTATAATAGTTTATTTCCATGCATTGGGAACAATGAACATTATATTCTACATCAAAACATGAAGAAAAATGTATCAATATTTTAATTACTTTACAGAAAATGAAAAATGAACATTGGGCTGTTCAAAAAAAAAAATAGCAGTGTCTGCATTTTTCATTACAAACTCCAAATATTTACTGTATAAACTGAAAATCTTAAGGATTTAGTATTCCTGTGAATCACTAAACTAATATTTAGTTGTATAACCACGGTTTCTGAGAACTTCTGGCACCTGTGATCAGGTATTCCAGCCCAGGATGATTTGACAACATTCCACAATTCCTCTGCATTTCTTGGTCTTGCCTCAGAAACAGCATTTTTGATGTCACCCCACAAGTTTTCTATCGGATTAAGGTCCGGGGATTGGGCTGGCCACTCCATAACTTTCATTTTGTTGGTCTTGAACCCTGATGCTGCTCGCTTACTAGTGTGTTTGGGGTCGTTGTCTTGTTGAAACACCCATTTCAAGGGCATTTCCTCTTCAGCATAAGGCAACATGACCTCCTCAAGTATTTTGATATATGCAAACTGATCCATGATCCCTGGTATGCGATAAATGGGCCCAACACCATAGTAAGAGAAACATCCCCACATCATGATGCTTGCACCACCATGCTTCACTGTCTTCAGAGTGTACTGTGGCTTGAATTCAGTGTTTGGGGGTCGTCTGAAAAACTGTCTGCAGCTCTTGGACCCAAAAAGAACAATTTTACTTTCATCAGTCCACAAAATGTTTTTCCATTTCTCTTTAGGCCAGTCGATGTGTTCTTTGGCAAATTGTATCCTCTTCAGCACGTCTTTTTTTTTTTAACAGTGGAACTTTGCGGGGGCTTCTTGCCGATAGATTAGCTTCACACAGGCGTCTTCTAATTGTCACAGTACTCACAGGTAACTTCAGACCGTCTTTGATCACCCTGGAGCTGATCATTGGCTGGGTCTTTGCCATTCTGGCTATGCTTCGATCCATTCGAATGGTAGTCTTCTGTTTTCTTCCACATCTCTCTGGCTTTGCTGTCCATTTTAAAGCACTGGAGATCATTTTAGCGGAGCAGCCCATCATTTTCTGCACTTCTTTACAGTATACGTTTTACCTCTCCAATCAACATTTTAATCAAAGCACGCTGTTCTTCTGAACAATGTCTGGAACGATCCATGTTTCTCAGGTTTTCAGAGAGAAATGGATGTACAACATGTGCAACTATCTTCATCCTTAAATTAGGGCCACCTGATTGACACCTGTTTTTTCACAGAATGAATGATCTCACTAATTAAACTCCACACTGCTATTATTTTGAACACGTCCCTTTCACTTAATTATTCGATTACACAGACTCAGGAGCATGCATATCATGAATGTTGGGTCTGTTGGTTTTCTATGACTACTACACCTACTGGTAAATTATTTGCCATGTAGTAATATAATTTCCACCAAAAACAGTGATTGATCTGGTTAGTCTTGTTGGACTGCTATTATTTTGAACACAAGTGTAGGTGATAACCCAACAAGTGAAACTGGTTTCATACATAAACATAAGGACAGAATGAGAAGTCAGGCTTTTTACACATTCATCTGTGAAATTAGCAAGTCCCTAAAAAACAAACAAACAAAAAAAACCCTTACCTGATCTCATCATCTGGCCCACCATGGGTCTTGTTGTAGGGGTTAAAGTGAGGGCCGGCACTGATGCATCCTAATCATTAAAACAAACATGAGAGCATAAAGCGGTGAAACATCTCCAGCACATCTCTGTGAATCAGCATCTTAGCACTCAACATTAAAAAGTTAAGGAAAAAATAAATAAATAAATAAATAAATAATACCATTTGTGTTGTCTCCAAAGACATGGACATGAAAGCCATGCAGGCCAGGGGTCAGGCCAGTGATCTGTCCTGTAACCTTTACTGGAGCACCATCATCCTGTACATACCAAAACGATGGAGTAATTGTTTAGTCATGCATATATAATCAGGCCTTCTAGCAAGAGGGCTTGACTATACATGCTGCCGTAACAGATAAACCATAGCCCTTTCATACAGAGTGGCCAACCCAGACTATACCCATGGTGATTTGTGTCGAAAGGGTTAACCTGCATTGTCTGACTTGGCTTTGCGACACACCCCTCGAGATTGAAACTGACCCTTGTCTGATCCATGTGAACTGCTGGACTAATGAATCTCAAACAAATGATGGTGCACAATGTGCCTGCCTCAGCTTCTCTGGGATGCGCTTTTTTTTTTTTAAATCCCTAATCATGTAACTGACGGGCAGCACGGTGGTGTAGTGGTTAGCACTGTCACCTCACAGCAAGAAGGCCCTGGGTTCAAGTTCAGTGGCCGGCAAAGGACTTTCTGTGTGGCGTCTGCATGGGTTCCCCCCACAGTCCAAAGACATGCAGGTTAGGTTAATTGGCGGCTCTAAAGTGACCATTAGGTGTGAATGGTTGGTTGTCTCTGTGTCAGCCCTGTGATAACCTGGCGACTTGTCCAGGGTGTACCCTGCCTCTCGCCCATAGTCAGCTGGGATAGGCTTCAGCCTGCCTGCAACCCTGTAGAACAGGATAAGCGGCTACAGATAATGGATGGATGCAACTGACCTGTTGCCAATTAACGTAAATTTTTCTTAACGTCACACGATCTACTTCTGTCTTTTGTTGCCAAGTGCCAATTTTTTTGAACCATGTGACTGGCATCAAACTCAACATGAACATGCGTTTCTTAAAAAAAAAAAATTATTTTCAACATTTCGATAAAATATGCAAAATGTTACATGACTTGCAAAAAAAAAAGTCTTCTGTTTTTATTTATGTTTCACACAACATGCCAATTTTTTTTTTTTTAAACTGGGGTTATAGCTGCATTTCTGAAAGATCTTCCTAGGTCCGACTTAATGCTTCCCCTCCGACCAAGTACTCGAGCCCAAGTGTGTAGTGCACAGTGCGCAATTTGAGACACCGCCTCCCTGGCTGCAAAATACACCAAGTCGTTGGCCCATGTTTCAGTGGCAGCTGGTGGGGGAAAAAAAAAATAAATTCTTGGTGGGGCTGGTGTGCCAATAGATTTCCCTGCCTAATCCAGCATAAGCATTCAAATGAAGTGTCAGAAAATGACAATTCCACAATAATTTAATTTCCTTCTCAAAATCAGCAGTTTCACAGAAAGTAAATTAACAATTTACAGCTATATTAGGCTCCATTTATGCTTTGGAAAGGAATGCATCAAATACAATACAATACTCAAGTTCTTGAAAAGTTTACAGCAAGGGTATGATTTCAGCTGAATCTATACAAAATCAACAGTGTGTGTGTTAGTGTGTGGGGGAGGTTTCTAAGGTGAGTGTAAGATTTCTGAGAGTGTGAGTATGAAATGCGGTGTGTTCTGAGCTAGGTGTATTTCTGTGTGCGCGCGCGGGGGGGTGGGGAGTGAAACAGTGTTGACACTTGTGAATACAAACTGACAAGAAAGGTATGTGATTATTGTCCAGTATGAAACAAAAGTCTAGTTTTGAACATCACCTCTAACCACAGAGAGAGAAAGAAAGCAGAACTTTATTCATCACACACTTGTGAAATTTCCTCTCTGCATTTAACCCATTTGAAGCAGCGAACACACACACATACCCAGAGCAGTGGGCAGCCATGCTAACAGCGCCCAGGGAGCAGTTGGGAGTTAGGTGCCTCGCTCAAGGCCGTCCCATATTAACCTAACTGCATGTCTTTGGACTGTGGGGGAAACCGGAGCACCCGGAGGAAACCCACGCAGACACGGGGAGAACATGCAAACTCCACACAGAAAGGCCCTCGCCAGCCACTGGGTTCAAACCCAGGACCTTCTTGCTGTGAGGCGACCGTGCCACCCAGAGAGAGAGAGCTACATTTTCCGCAGCAGGGGTGAAGTTTCCAGCGCCCCAAAACCATTAAATTTGGCAATGCTGATTGGCCAAATATTTATTATTTTTCCCTAGCACGCGATTGGCTATTTCGCTGCACTTCTGGGGCGCCTTGACGAGTCTGTCGGTGGAAATTCACTGTTGAATGAGAGTCAGTTGGTGGAAATGTTTAAATAATTCAGATTGCATGTAGGCACATACTATTAAGTAAAACTGACATTGATAAAATTTGTAAATTAAAAAAATTAAAACATTTTATATATAATTTTAAGTTTGGCAGCACGGTGGTGTAGTGCTTAGCGCTGTCGCCTCACAGCAAGAAGGTCCGGGTTCGAGCCCCGTGGCCGGCGAGAGCCTTTCTGTGTGGAGTTTGCATGTTCTCCCCGTGGGTTTCCTCCGGGTGCTCCGGTTTCCCCCACAGTCCAAAGACATGCAGGTTAGGACAATTGGTGGCTCTAAATTGACCGTAGGTGTGAATGTGAATCTGTGTCTATGTGTCAGCCCTGTGATGACCTGGCGACTTGTCCAGGGTGTACCCCGCCTTTCGCCCGTAGTCGGCTGGGATAGGCTCCAGCTAGCCTGAGCCCGCCCATCCTAAGCGTGACGCAACACGAGGGCCTGTTGCGAGCTTAGTCTGGCCAGGCAAGCTATCTACAGCTCTTCCAAGCTCCCGAAAAATCGGGAACCAATCAACTTTGAGCATCTCCAATGGCCCTGGGTAGAGGCGTGTTCAAGGCACTGACGTAGTAGAACTGCGACCGGAAGCCATAGATTGTTTACAGAATCTATGCCGGAAGCGCTTCATTCACGAATGCTGTATTGAAAGCATTCAACGGGAAGTTCTTCTTGAAAACGGAGCAAAGAGCAGCCCTGGAGGTATTTATTGAAAGGAAGGACGTTTTCGCCATGCTTCCGACCGGCTTCGGTAAGAGTTTAATAATAGGATGTCTATGGTTTAATCTGGCGGCACGGTGGTGTAGTGGTTAGCGCTGTCGCCTCACAGCAAGAAGGTCCTGGGTTCAAGCCCCGGGGCCGGCGAGGGCCTTTCTGTGCGGAGTTTGCATGTTCTCCCCGTGTCCGCGTGGGTTTCCTCCGGGTGCTCCGGTTTCCCCCACAGTCCAAAGACATGCAGGTTAGGTTAACTGGTGACTCTAAATTGACCGTAGGTGTGAATGTGAGTGTGAATGGTTGTCTGTGTCTATGTGTCAGCCCTGTGATGACCTGGCGACTTGTCCAGGGTGTACCCCGCCTTTCGCCCGTAGTCAGCTGGGATAGGCTCCAGCTTGCCTGCGACCCTGTAGAAGGATAAAGCGGCTAGAGATAATGAGATGAGATGGTTTAATCTACCGGTTAGCCCCGTTGCGTCACATACGTCAGAGGAAAGAGTGATGTGATTGGTTTAAGCTTCGTCACAGCCTTTTCTGGCTTCGACCAGTAGCAAACAGGCATTTCAGGGAGGCGGGTCAACCACGGGCTCTGGGAAACGGTTGGGCTTTGAAGACGGAGAGCTTTGAAGTCGCGTTAGCCAGACTAGGCTCCAGCTTGCCTGCGACCCTGTAGAACAGGATAAAGCGGCTAGAGATAACGAGATGAGATATTAAAAATTTTTTCCCCTCAAAATCTGGGAGGGCGGCGCCCGAGCGCCCCCTATGGGCCAGCCGCCACTGCCATGTTTCCATCCATATCTGTACATCTACATCACTCCACTGGAAGAAGAAGAGTGTATATTTAATTAAAAAAAAAAAAAAAAAACTTCTCACACCAAAATCGACTCCATTAATAAACCTGAAATGATTGCTGAATTTTGCAAAGCCTTTATGTTGAACTCAGGTCTGTGAGGTGCATGACTCAGCAATATAAAGACCTCACAGAAGCAGATGCAAACAGCAATAACTTTATTGACCCTGCATGACATTCGTTATTGTAGTACGTAGTTCGTTTGGCTAATTAAACGAGGTTACAGCGTTTAGCCAAATTAAAAAAAAAAAAACATTATATGGATCTTAAATGCATAAATCAATATTTAAACGTAAGTTGCATTTCTCGTTATTCCTGTATTGTGCATAGCTCCCCGCCTACTTATATAAAGTCGGCTAAAAATTAGCTAACAAACTAAAAACTAGTAACCAGCCCACCAGCAGCCACACGGCTAACTAATGAACGACGCTTAACTAGACTGAATATTCTCCTCATGAAAAAAAATATAATAAAAATACCATAAATGAGCGTTAAGAACCGCCGAGTTGTGCACCAAGCTAATGCGCAAGCGCGCGCAGACTAGTGACATAAAAGCCTTGGGTGCTCCTAGCGTGTTTATTAAATGTGTTAGCATCGGTGCTAACACGCCAAACACAAGACTGCAAAATATATTATGATAAAACTCTACCTGCTGCTCAAAGAAAACAGTGCCAGTCACGTCTCCTGTTCCTCTTAGAACACAGACAGCTTTTGCAACCATGTTGGTTTAAACAGCGCGAACAGAGTACAACACTGAACTTCCACCCACAGTCAGTATGAATACTACGGCCCCTTCCATACATAAGAAACGGCAAGGTGTGTGCTGATTGGCTTAGAGTGGGGACACGCCGCTGATTGGCTTAGAGTGGGGACACGCCGCTGATTGGCTGAGAGAGT
Organism: Neoarius graeffei; assembly: GCF_027579695.1. Taxonomy (NCBI): domain Eukaryota; kingdom Metazoa; phylum Chordata; class Actinopteri; order Siluriformes; family Ariidae; genus Neoarius; species Neoarius graeffei. The sequence goes on from NC_083593.1 coordinate 18,159,351, forward strand.
AGGCGGAAACACCTCACTGATTGGCTGAGAGCGCACACACAGAGACAGAGCAATCAGACCATTTTAATGGCTGAATTTGTGTTATTGCAAACAGTAAGCCGTTCTGCAGTATTTTTGACGACTGACGAAAAACATACAAAAATTGCAAAATAATATTTTGCTTCCATAAAGTGTAATGTTACACCTGGATGAGATAAAGCGGGCATTGTAGCTTTCTACCAGCATTATGCCACATAACAGTGGTTCACAAAATGGGCTCCCTGGTTGTCAATTTGATCTGAATCAAAAGGATTTAACCCAAACCTCAACAGCCCCCAAAACAAGCAGGCCTATAAATGATGTCGATTTGGACCCAATATGTTTTGCCGGTGGAAGGTTCTGTAGTAATAATAAATAATAATGTACATATTTCCATAGAGAATACAAATATATTTGGATTATGTTCACAAAATACATAACGACAGAGGAATGGGTCAAATGGGTCCCTTCATCCAAAAAATGTAAGCTATTTAATTACAATTATTAAAAATTTGTTATAGCTCACAAACTGCATCACTATTGCAGGCTGTATTGTATTGCATCTTTAACTTCACGCACTTTTTTTTTACTGAATGCATCCTACATTTAATCTTTCAACAAAGTAAAAAAAAATAGTTTAATAATGTTATATTTCTTAAACACAAATGAACATGGCACCATTACTATATTTTGAGTACTTTTCATACTTTAACTTCTAATAATTTTTATTGTTCAGAATCTGCTTCCAATCTTAACCTTTTACAGTTGTGCCCTTCTTTTGCAACTCCAATTTAAATACAACACAAGCCAAATAGGGATGATCCAAAATAGCTTCCTATGACACACACTATATAAAAGCATACAAGGTCATTTTGGAAAAAGAAAAAGAAGAAAAAAAAAAAGCGCTAACATTGCTGATGTCATCACAAGTCAGTGTGAACTCAGATTTTTCATTTTGGTAAGAAAATAGTTTATTAAAACTGAATCCCCATTGCTGAAATATTAAATGAGTTCACATCTGCACAAACTTAAAAATTATACAAACATCTCATCTCTGGTACAATGTAAACACTGTAGGTTAAAAACATTACAGCAAAGGGGGCTTTGTCTCTTATTTTAGTCAAGGTTTTCATCGGTGACACTGACAGAAGTATACGTCAGAAAAACCTTCAACTCTACAAATATTAGTAGAGTAATGTAAGCATATTTACAGCAGAGCTATTTTCTATTCCCCCCCCCCATGTCCTTTTGTTTAAAAAGTTTTTTTCTTTTCCCTCCAGTCTTACTCAGGGGATAGTCCTGCACTGTCCATTCTAGCTTGGCCCCTCGTCCAACATGCCTGACTCATTCATTAACTACTAAGAAGCCCTTCATGATTTTTACATGGGCATGTTAGAGCAGGAAAACCACCAAAATGTGCAGTACAGGTATTTGAAACACTGGCTTCATACAACAGTTAAACTCAATAATGGGACACTGATTCACAGGACGGTGATGTTAGCCAGACACTTGACGTCAATTGCATTATAAGTTAATGAAATCACTGGAGGAAGACCAGGCATTAAAATTGGAATTAAACCACAGACCTTAAGAATGAAGCATGTTTCTGAACCATTTCTGCTCAACAGTTTGTAGTGCCCCAAGGTTTGCACGGGTATGGACATGGAGTAAGCTTATTTTAAATCAGTGCACACAGGGCACTAGCCTGGCCTTGACACTAAGAATGATATGGATGTCTGGTTTTTTTTCGCTTTACATACAGGATTGTTTCCTTCACATCTAAGCCCATGCAATGTGATCATATAGGTCCCACTCTAGACTGTTCCTATACATTTCAGCAAAAGATCAAACAAATACACACTTCTGATTAGGATAAAAAATGACTTTTTTTTTTTTTTAAAGAGTTCCAGTCCACAGTCTAGTGTGACCTAGGATTTATCTGCCTTGGTTTCTTCTGCAGGTTGGCTCTGATTTTCTGACTCTGCACTCCCTTCTTTGGAAGGAGCTGGAGCTTCTGCCTTGGCATGAGGCATTTCTTTTGTAGAATCAATATGGCGTTCACGGCTGCTCGAGTCTCTGAGCATCTCGTGTCCATTAGGCTCAAGTTTGTCAAGTCTGTCGTCCCTATCCCAGCGGGTGCTTCTCTCTCGGTCTCTGCGTTTGCCTCGTTCTTCCTCTCTCCCTTGCTCTCTCCCTTGCTCCCTCCCTTGCTCCCTCTCCCTTTCTCTCTCTCCATCAGGACTTCTCCTCCAGTCTCTTCGTGGCCCCGCTCTCTCCCAGCCTCCTCTTGACTCCGGCTCTTCATGCCATCCTCCAAAGCGCTCACGACCTTCTGACCGTTCACCCCCAAACTGCCTGCGCCCTCCGTAGCGCTCCTGCTCTCTGTTACGTTCTCCCCTGAATGGAGGGCCTGGAGGAGGGAAAGGGCCTCGGATGGCATGTGATGGAGGAGGAGGAGGCATGCCAAAACTCCCTGGTGGAGGCTCACGGTGCATCATCTGTGGTGGGCCCCTGGGGGGCATCATCTGGGGTGGCATGGGGGGCATACCAGGCCGTGGGGGTGGCATTGGGAAGCGCTGTAGGTGAGGTGGAGGAGGCATTCCTGGGGGACGCTGAAGTGGCATTGCCCCTGGTCTTGTACCCAAAAGCCCTGGTGGATTTTGCATGTTCATCCCAGGCGGAGGTCCTGGTGGAACAGGGTTACCTGGTGGTATTTAAAAAAAAAAAAAAAGTGTGCAAAATAGAATTAGGCATTATATAACGTTTTATAGTTACATAGCTCTTAAACTTGTTCATGTGCTTTTAGGACAAGAACCCATTAACCATATTCCAGAACAACAAAAGCAACTGTGAAATATAATAAGTTAACAAATACAGCATAACTACATTAAAGAAAAGTTTTACAGCGAGACGACCTTTCAATTTCATTAAATCAGTGAAATTTAGTTCCCTCTGCAATTTGGTCATTGAGATGTGTTTATTTCTGCAATCCCTCACAAAATATCAGGCCATTCTGTGGCTGGGAAGTTATTTAATTTGAGGAGATTCCCGAGCAAATAATGTGCATGAAATCACCTGCTTCGCGCAGTCAAGCACACGCAGGAAGTCCGTGTGCGCATGCGCAGGTTTACCTTTGAATGTGCACTGACGCATCATTCTGTCGCAAAAACAAACAGCTGATCACACCGAGGTGCTCACTGACCGCCGATATTTATTAGTTTGGTCCAAGTTTCCTTTCCTTCACAACATAACGTCTTTTCTTCTTGCTTTCCGTTACTGTAGTCGGTCTTTCACGTTTCATTCGCATACTCGCGTCCTCCATTGTTCTCTCCGGTTTCAAATTTGTATCCCACAATGCCTTGCGCGAACAGGGAAAGCCCACCATGTGACGCATGACGTAGTATCTTGAATTGGGTCATGGTGAATCAAGAAATAATAGCGGAGAATTTAGGGCCACATGGCCCTAAATTCATTAATTGTTCAATAAAACAAAAACAAACAAACAATTGGAAGTCTGCGATTTGAATTCAGTAGCTTTCGGTCCACTAAACAAAATTAATTGGATGTCAGGGAGAATTCTTTTCATGGCCTCCACTTGAAAAATCTGAAAGTCTCTCCGGTTTCAATTAAAGGCCACAGAATGGCCTTTAATTGACCATAACCATCTGAATGAATTCTGAAAGGATATATAGTATTATATACACACACAGCATTCGGAAACTTGGACTAATTTGTACTAAACAGTTGCTGAGAAATCAGACCAAGTTTACTGCTTTTCTCCACTGAGTTACTTTCACAAATATGATTTCTTAGTAGTCTAACCCTTGCATCTTAACACGCACCTGGACCAGTATTGAAACCATCTATTCCTTCCCTATTGATCCTGGAACCCATTCCGACTGGATCACCAGACATATCCTCAACTGAGCTGCCAACTGCAAAAACACAACCAAGAAATGACTTATGTTAATCATTATAAAAAACAGACACATCATTTTCAAAAGTGTCATATTATCAGAACACACACATAGGTTTCATGCAATTCAGAGGTTTATAAGGCTGAAGGAAAAGGTACGTAGTGTGTGCTGGTCTCACCTGGTGGCATGCCAATGCCTGCTGTGGGAAGAGGCGGTCCTGCAGTGCCAATAGGAGGCATACCACCCGGATGGAGAAATCCTGAAATCGTCGGTGAAGATAAACAGACATTTACTATCAACAGAAGCACAATACTTCTTAATACCCAAATGTCTTCCGAAACACTTCACTTTTACAACGTTAATGGCACAGGCAACCGTTATGTTGTAATGACGATGCAGTTAGCGTACCAGGAGGAATCTGCATGGGGTTAAAGCCAGGCCTCATGAAAGGTCCAGGTGGAGGAGGAACGCCAGGTGGAAATGATGGTGGTGGGATATTCATAGCAGCAGGAAAACCTGGGGGTGGAACTCCAACTGGCCCAGAAGGTCCTACTGGCTGGACAGGAGGAGCCTGGAAGGAAAGAACATATAGCATTCAACTGCATCCTAAAGTCATTTAAATTTAGCTTAGGTATCTACTGTGTCGAATGAATTTAAGTCCCCGTTGAAGCTGAATTACTATAATTGGAGAAAAGTGACAACGAAACAGTATTGCTTTTTGAGACTTGTAGCAAACTACTGCAAGTATAAATTTTAAATCAAAGCAGACAATAAAATGCTTCTGTGACTTTGTCATTTGTTTGGTTATTCAAGTCATCGTGTAAAAGCATACCAAGATATCGGAGATCATGGAAATACAATCAAATTATATTAGCAACGACAGGCCATTCTGAAATCTAGTTGTGATCAAGGAGTGTGGCATATCAAAAGAAAGAGTATGAATTCAAAACTGGTTTTATTTCCCCCCTAGATTAAATAGAACAGAAGTTACAGCTGCTTTAAACTTAAAATTTTTTGAAATGGAATTCCCCCCGCCAGCCTTATTTGGCCGCTTCCAGCAACAAACCATATATATCCATCTTGAGAAAGTAAAGCAAAGCACCTTCAGGAGCAATTCTTGCACCCAAAACATCTATCAATTGCTCAGAGTTTAAAAATAATCTTTTGCTCCAGTATTTTTTTTTAATTTATTTTGAAATTTCACTGCATTACTTGCATAGTGAGATAGTGTAAACTACTCAAATCAATTTCAACAACTGAACAATGGCATGACCAGAACTGTTGATTGTAGGTACTTTGCTGGCCATCGTACCGAATCATTCAAACCCAACTAAAAATCAATCATTAAGGAAAACAATCTACACAGATTCCTTTTAAAGTATTAAATCTGTGCTCTCTGACTGTATTCTGTTCTCTGTAACTCGCCTAACTGGCATACAAACACACCTTATTGCATGCGATGGTACAACAAGGCAAAAGGTGGTGGCACAGTTCTACACGTTACTGTTCAGAGGGTGGCGCTCAAAAGCGCTATGTATTACATGTTTCTGATCAAATGTGGCTTCTTCAAAACTATGATTAACATCCCTGAACCTTCTCTTTTTTTCTCTATCCTCCAGAATCCAATATTTTTATTGTTTTCCACAGAAGGATACACATCTATTGACCGTGACTAGAACTTCTGCCGTCTCTGGTCGGCTTCTGGTTTGACCGAAATTACTGTGAAAAGGCCCACCAGGGGTCATGATTGTTCCCAACCTCTGGCATCAATTTTGGCCAGTGTCAACCAATAGAAAGCAAGTTATGGCCCTTTTCCACTACCCTTTTTCAGCTCACTTCAGCTCGCTTCAGCCCGACACGGCTCGCGTTTCGACTACCCCAGAGCAGCACGACTCAGCTCGCTTCAGCCCTGCTTAGCACCCAAAACTCGCATGGTTTTGGAGTAGGGCTGAAGCGAGCCAAACCGTGCCGAGTGGGGCTAGGGGCGTGAGCAGACACTCCCCTGTGCACTGATTGGTGAGGAGGAGTGTCCTCACACGCCCACATGCCCCGCGAGCACGGTGGGATCTGTAAACACCGTAAACCCGGAAGAAGAAGAATTATTACGAGAATTTCTGAAGCCTTATGTGCCTCGCCTCATCTATACGCTCTTGCCAGTATCTGTTGGCGTTGTCGGTGACAACAAACCACAGCACCAAGACCAGCAACACTAACGACTCCATGTTTATTGTTTACTATCCGGGTCGTGAGACTACCGCTTAAAAGATCACTGATGTCACTGTTTGCGCCGCCTAACGACATCACGTGACGTCCACCCACTTTCGCTAACTCCACCCAATGTGTCCACCCACTTCCAGCCAGCACGGTTCAGCGCGGTTGTAGTCGAAATGCAACCCCAACAGCCCTGCTCAGCTTGACTCAGCCCGACTCAGCCCAACTCAGCCGCGTTGGTAGTGGAAAAGCAGCACTAGAGTCTAATGTCACAGGGGTGGCACGTCATCGGCTTTTGACCAAAATCCAACATGGCTGTGTCCAGCAGCTTCACCATCAACATTCAGAGAAAATATTGCCGTGTCAAAAGTAATCAGTATTGTGCAAATCTGAGTGCATATTCTGAAAGTTCTGGGTTTTTTCCTATAAAATACCCAACTCTTGTGAAGCTGAACGTATTTTTATGTTGGTACACGGCGATTGAAAATTTGCAATTTACTATGTAAACGGATAGACGGTTCCTGCACAGCAAGTACTGCTGGCATTGAGAATTACATTTGTGCAGTTAGTAGATTACTTTGTATTACCTGCACAGGGAGCAGTGTCGGGGTCTCGTCCATCTGGGCCGCATCACCTCTGCCATTTTGAGGCGTGTCGTCTGCAGTCTCCAGTTCACTCTGCACCTCCTTCCACTCTGGAAGAAGTAAAATAAAACTAGCCAGTAAGCCAGTAAGTCCCAGTTCTACTAGCCAAAGCAGCATTGTTGATACATGTACATATCTAAATGAAAATTTCACAGAATGGCAACAGCAGCAAGTTCACTGAATGAAAAATGGCAAGCAATAAATAAATAAATAAAAATCTTTACATCTATTATCAGCAGTAAAATTTCAGACTGCCTCAGATGAGTATGTGAAAATCCATTTGCATCTTAGTGTCATACGTAGTGTTTTCAGTTGCTGTTTCAATTCTACTTTACCACTGATTTAGATTATCATCACCATTAATAGCAGCAGCAATGGCCAAGCCCCAATGCCAGGTACTGCCCAAATGCCCAATTTGCCTGACCAAGATGATCGGGCAGAAATATTTTAGTGAGTTAGGCCCGTTCAGGCACACCTATGGTCAGCTTCTTTCAGCACAAAAATGATTTGAGCGAGTACATTACAAAAAACAAGACGTATTAACCAGCATCCTCGCCTCCCTTGTGATCGCCGTTTTGGTTTTATCATCTTCCCGATTTGTAACGGCGATTGTGATTAGCTCGCGTGCGCATTTGTGCTTTTCATCACTACGAGTGGTTGCTCATGTCCTCTATGTTTTCCTGGGTTGACTTCAGGATGTCCACATATATAAAGTAAGTACATTCAATGAGTGGAAAGACCTGCTTTTGTGTCTCAAATAGTAAACCACACCCTCGACAGCAGCGTTTCTCAACCTTTTTTCAGTCACGGCACCCTTCAGAAGTATGCAAATTCTCAAGGCACCCCCATATAAAATATACGCAGTCACGCTGACCTCAGCAGTGACGTTGTGACATGGGAAAGGGGGCCGTGAGACAAATTTTGATGATGCATGAGGCGGCGATGATCTGCATTAGTGTAACTATCGGTTTTTGGAATTTTAATTCATTTTATTTATTTCAATGTTAGAATATATAATGTTTTGACAGCACCCCTAATGAAGCCAGATGGCACCCCGGTTGAGAAAGGCTGCTCTACAGTAAAGATATATCAATTATTCCATAGATAAATATGTCTTACCCCATTTATCATTTGACATTGGCCCATCATGAATGTGAAATAATGATGATGGGGGGGGAGGGTGATTGACGAAAGGAGGGAGTATAGGGTCTATAAAAAAATGTATTATGTACTAGTACCATACGCAAGTCTTACATATATGATCTTGATTTACGTGTCACGTTTTCAGGGCTTGTCTTGTTCTTCTGTTACAGAAATAAATGTTTTTAAAAATAAATGTTAAAAAAAAAAAAAAAAGTACTTTTGTCTCAGTAACTCAATTATGCCCCTAGAAAACATATCAGTATTGCCTTGAACCGCGTACTTGAAAACTTGCCAAAATACCGCAAAATTTTAGGACAAAAGGAAATTCAAGGGGGGGAAAAAATTTTCAAGCCATTGACCCTGCAGGGCAAAAGGTGTCAAAAGTTAACGTTGAGGCCTGATGGCATAAGCGGCATGCCTAATCAAACACTACAAACTAAGCCGATAGTGTTTCTTGCCTTTGGAATTCCACTGATTCCAGTGGATGTGCCCCTCATTATTTTATATACACGAAGCTACACAATATATATTATTCTACACCATATAAAACGCAACCTTAGTAGTAATTATGTGAGGGTGTCAAGTGTTTGGTGATCGAAAAGCACAACAGGGAGGAAAAAAAAAAGATACTGGAGAAGAAAATCATTTCATGATGAGCCTTTTTTTTTGTCTGATTAAAAATGAAGGCTTTTATTTCATTTGTTATAACTCTACACCATGAAAAAAAAAAAATCAAGATTTGCCCATAATGCATCATCTCTACACCTCTAGAACCTGAAGTGGGGAAAATGTAACATCACAAAAGCTGTGATGCCCGTCAGCAAGGAAACAAAATTACAGAACAATTGCAAGGGCTGAGAAACTGTTCACCAGGAATCTACACGTCAACTTCACAAACGTTCAAAGCAACGGTGAAAACGCAAAAACTCACATTTTAAGGCCAATTTATGCTGACAACCCAGTCCTCGCAGACGGCGCCGCAGATGGCGTCTGCGTAGCCCCCCCACCTTCGCAGACGCTCTGCGCGCACCTCCCAAAAATTGTGACCACCGCAGAAGCCTCGCAGACAGCGTCGCAGACAAGAGGGCTCTGATTGGTCCACTCTACATCCGCTGTACACACACTTCCGCTTCCCTGCTTTTCCGGTTTGGTTTGTTTTCACGACCGCCATTTTTAAAAACACGAGCGAAGATGGAGCAGCACGAAGAGCGGTTGATCGAGGAAGTGAGGAAGTACGTACATCTATACGACTCCAGTTCTAGTCATTATAAGTAACCGGAGGATAAACACTCCACTAACCACACCCACCGACTACTCCTAGCGATTTCGCGACTTTGCGCCCCCTTGCGTTGTGGCGGTGAATAACATCGCGCACGCCTATTACTCCCCGCTCAACGATAAATTACAACTGTCTGCGAAAAGCTATCTGCGAAAGCCTTGTCGCAAGAGCATGCAGAGGCCCTGATTTGGCATGTGCAGCTGGTTCACTATCAGTGGTAAGAAACATATTAGCCTGTGCGTTATGTTACCTGGTGAGAGTGTGTCTGCATCCAGCATGCCACCCTCTCGAAAAACATCCAGATCTTCCATTTTGACTTTGGACCAGGGGACATAGGTGACGCCCAGCTCTACATCCCAATACTGCTTGAACTCTGACTTAATACCTTTGTTCAGAGCCCAGGCAATCTGTGGACACAGACGAACATAGTCTTTGTGTGAATGAAATAAGAGATGTTGCATATTTGATTAAGGATGGTTACATTTCTAGTACCTTTATGGCTTTTTGGTTAACTTTGTAAGTGCCTCTGCTAAGCTTCTGGAGAGCTCGAAAAGCATCCTGACGATGAACCATGACAATGTAGGCACAACCTCGAGGAGGAATCATCTGCCAAACAGATGAACGCATTAACCACGATATCAATTATGTTGTATTGCAATATTTATACTCTCTTAGTGAAGAGAATGAACATGTAGAATACGTACGTTTATGGACTCTATCTGACCAAACTCCTCTAATAGACATGCCACATCCTGCTGTTGTGTCCTTTTGTCCAGCTGGCCAACCCAAAGTGTAGTGCTGCACACTGCATGGGGAAAGGGGTGGGGTGGGGGTTGTTTTCAGGAAGAATGAAAGATTAAGAATCAGTCTGAGAAAGAACTGTAATCTTAAACAGTAAAATAAGGTACTGTTAATCAACATGAAAAGGATCAAATTTAAAACTTACAAATTCAATTTTTAATTTACAGAACGGGCTTTAAAACTAGACGGCCTTTCGATTTCATAAAATCGGTGAAATTTAGTTCCATCTGAAATTTGGTCATTGTGATGCACGTTTATTTCTGTAATATCTTAAAAAAGGGCCATTCTGTGGCTGGAAAGTTATTTACTTCGAGGGGATTCCCAAGCAAATAATACGCACGAAATCGCTCACTTCACGCAGTCAAGCAGACAGAGGAAGTCCAGTGTGCGCATGCGCAGGTTTACCCTAGTCGTCGTATTCATCTTTAGGGTTTTACAGCAGCTGGCATCCAGTGTTGCATTACTGCCATCTACAGGTTTACCTTGACTGTGCACCAAGTTCCATCATTCTGTTGCTAAACGAACAGCTGATCACACCGAGGTGCTCGCTGACGCCGATATTTATTAGTTTGGCCCTGCGTTTCCTTTCCTTCGTATATAACATAACGTCTTTTCTTCTCGCTTTCCGTTACTGTCGTCGGTCTTTCACGTTTCATTCGCGTCCTCCATTTTCCTCTCCTGTTTCAGATTTGTATCCCACAATGCCTTGTGCAAATGGGAAAAGCCCACCACGTGATGCATGACGCAGTATCTTGAATTGGGTCACGGTGAAGCAAGAAAGAAATAATGGAAAATTTAGGGCCACATGGCCCTAAATTCATTAATTGCTCTATTAAAAAAATAATAATAATTTAAAAAACTGGAAGTCTGTGATTCGAATTCAGTACCTTTCGGTCCATTAAGCAAAAATAACTGGGTGTCAGGGAAAATTCTTTTTATGACCTAAACTTGAAAAATCTGAAAGGCAGTCTACCTTTAAGTAATAATAGGCTTGTGGAGCTTTTAGGCCCAAGCCCTACTTAGAAAAATGATCATGGCTCACCACTTAGAGTGTCAGCTTTGATAAGAGGCAGGCCTTTCTGTCTACGTTCTCGCTCTCTCTCCCGTTCCCTCCTCTCCTGAGAGCGAGAGCGAGGCGAGTGGCGCCGCCTTTCTCTGGAGCGAGACCGTGACCGCCGATGTCGGAAACGTCTGGAACGTGAACCCGACCGTGACCGCCTCCTTTTAGGAGATCTGGGAAAATGGACAACGAACACAGGTGATATGATGCAGACTAAACTGGCAAAGTTCATCTCAAGAAAATAAAGAAAAGAATGACTGTGCTAATTATAAGTGTTCTTCAGACATTATCTGATTTTAAAAGGCTGACTGTCACACCTCACCTTGAACCAGACCTAGACCTTGTCCTACTGCCATCTTGGTTCGGTCTTGTTTCTAACTCTCCAGAGGCTTCCTGTGGGGATACACAGTCAAAAAAAAAAAAAAAAAGTATAAAAGTGCATTACTCATTTATTAACTAAATGAACTGATAAGGCAGGAGGTTTTCTGGAATACTCTGTTAAATGTTAAAATCCAGAATTTGTGTTACGTTCAACTACATATTGTTTCTGTGACCACAGATTTAGGTTTTCTTTGAATGGTCTGTAAATATCAGGGAAATGCTAGCTGGGAGACTTGCCTGATGCTGCTGTCCAGCCATAAGCTGAGGAAAGGCATTGTTTTGAGGGGGGAAGGGTCCAGGGAATCCAGCAGGACCTACACCCGGGGGCATCATCCCTGGGTAAGGTTGAGGAGGCATTCGGTTGAAAGCCTGAGCCTGTCCATTTGGAGATGGGACCTGGAAGAAGACGGTTCAAACAAAGGATAAAGGAATGCAACGATCGAATCGAACACTGATAGCAGGGACAATGACGGCCTGAAACATTTTCCAACTCCCTGAAGTGAAGTGTGTTATACAGACAAGTGTTTTACTGGGAAATACACCAGTCATTTCTCATAAGAACTACATCCAGGACATTGAGGAACATTTATCAAATTCTTTTGAAAAATTTGGGCATTTTTTTTTTTGGTTTGTGAATGTCTCTATGTACTAAAAAGAAAAATCACATTGGTGTGAAAATATGAAGTTTATTGTCTCGTGTTGATAAACTCATTTTTCATACAGAAGATATCGCGGATCAGTGACATTTCAATAATATTGGCTGGCTTTTTTTCGTGGTATATCTCAGATATATTCCATTCAGCTAGCATGATATTGAACGAGTCGAAGATGAATTCACTATCATGCTAGCTGAATGGAATATATCCGATATACCATGAAAAAAAAAAGCGATTTTATAAAGAATATTATAGTCTTTATAAAACATACACATTCCTTTCGGGTGTTCAACGCGTCTTTCTCTTTCAAAATTCTCTCAAAATCTTCCATATTTAACAAAGCAAACCCGTTAGCCATGTTTGTTTACGTGTGATGTCATGTTATCTTGACAACCATATTCATTCAACGCTCATTCTCCATTGGTTGAGTGGCGTAATACTTGTAAGATAAGCGATAATGCTAACAATATTGCATGAGGTCAAACCAAATGAATGAAACACGCTAGAAGGGAATAGAATACATACATGTTATTTACCAGCTGGGAGGTCCGTATCGTGAAATACCGTGACCGAGGTCTTGAAAGCACTGAGCGAGGCCCTCTGGGCCGAGGTCAGTATTCAAGGCCGAGGTCACGGTATTTCACCATACAGACCGAGCTTAAGCTGGTAAATAATATATTTAGTTTTTTCTTTACCAAATTCTAGCAGAAAACGAGAGCGCCCGAAAGGGAAAACCGAGCCGAGCCGCCATTTTGAATCCTCATTCACGGCTGTAATGCAAATGGCTTCCTCCTCGGTATACAAGTGCACTTCCATGGCAGGAAAAAAAACTAGATTTTGCCGCCTATGTAGTGCCCTATTTATACAAAATTGAGTCATTCAGGATTCAGCCATGTTTTTGCTTGGTGTTTTTGCTCAACCAAAGTTATACAGTATTATCACCTTTATATTGCATAAATAAAGCCATGTGGTGAAACTTTGAAGAGATTGTACTGGTTTAAAGTTTTTACCTCTACGTAATATTATGTATTAGGATAACATGGTCCAAAATGAGCCTCATTAACTAATGAGATCAAACTGTTAGCAAGTTAAAGGTTTTTAGCTTTCTCCTGAAATGTTTTCTTTTATTTTGTCTTCCTCAGGGCAGTAAAACTCACTTTTGTACATGCTGTAAAATCAATGCTATTTTGAATCCTCATTCACGGCTGTAATGCAAATTGCTTCCTCCTCGGTATACAAGTGCACTTCCATGGCAGGAAAAAAAACCCCTACATTTTGCCACCTATGTAGTCCCCTATTTATAAAAATAGGAGTCATTCAGGATTCAGCCATGTTTTTGCTCGGCGTTAGCAAATTACAGGTTTTTAGCTTTCTCCTGAAATGTTTTATTTTATTTCTTCTTCCTCAGGGTAGTAAAACTCGCTTTTGCTGTGAACACTGTCGTTATCACCATCCATGCTGTAAAATTAATGCTATTCTCCTGAGAAATGCTGGCAAAAATTTATAAGATTTTTGATAATCTTATTTTTTAAAAATGCTACATGTTTTTTGCTGTTGTGAACGAACGAGTCGCCAGAACTCTGTAACCGGGGTCCGTAGCATAGGATACGGACCTGCTCGCCAGCCAATCAGAGCGCAGGATTTGGACCGCAAAAAAAATACTTTTATTCTATCGAAAAAGTGTCCTGTATGGATAATTCTTCCCAATATCTTCACGCCGATGATGTCACTCCCAATGTTTTCTCGCTTACTTGATGCGCATTATCAAAATGGCAAACGGGTTCAAAATTAAAATTCTTTTGATTAACGCATTTTTTTTTGTGGATGTTTCCATATAATATAAAGAACATGACACAGTGGTATGAAGACATGAAGTTTATCCTCTCGTGTTGAAAGTATCATCACGCTTTTGCTTCTCTCACTCGTGAAATATTTTATATATGCACACAGCTTTGTTCATTCATGAATATATTCACCACTCGAAGGTAAACTTCATATATATCTTTGTGCCACTGTGTAATATCTTCTATATCTCATCTCATCCATCCATCCAGTTACTTCCCTTAAACGTGAATCGTTTAACCAAAGAGATTACATATTGCATATGATGCCCAGTAACTGTTTGAAAAGTGGTAGAAATGTTCACGGCTAACAAAAGCACCTCAACATTCGGTTTACCCTGTTTTTAAAAGGAGCACCGGTATGATCAGGGCATTCATATTTCAAATGTGCAGATACCTCACCCTCAATGTCAACGCCCTGTCGTGAAACGTCACATCTCAGGTTGTGGAATGCCAGCACGCAATGTACAAACACACTGGCGCAGCTTCATTTGGTTCCCTACAAATCTCGAACGCTGGAATACCAAGGTGCCTTCCTGACACCAATATTAAAGTGCATATTCTGGACCAATTTCGGTTTTTTTTTATATGAAAGTATGTCCCTTTACACACTCATCCAGAAGGGTAATTTTGCACAAGGCCATCTGTCTACAGCAGAAAAAACAAAACAAAACAACAAAATGCGTCTGGAAAAATCCCAAGGGAGTCTGGAGCCAGATTCGTGACGTTATTTGCGGAAGCGCCAGCAGGTTGCGCGAGCTTTGCATGGTTTCAGTGCACAGCCTGTGTAGATCAAGTGCTCCCATTTCTCTCTCATTGTCCGGTCTTTTGGAAAACGATGAGTACTAATCCCATCAAGACTGGTGTTACTACACCCTCCTACGATACATCTGTTAACCATTTTCAGACATGCCAACCCTGTATGATAGCAAACTGTAATGGTTGTTTTGAGATATTTGTCCATGTCTGCCAATGGCAGACATAATGCACGCAGAGCGTGCATGGGGGGTTCCAAAGGGGGGTGCGCCTTTTTTATTTTATATATAAGGGCTGTAACGATACACCCAACTCATGATTCGATTCGTATCACGATTTTTGACCCACGATTCGATACACCCACGATTTTTTTTTAAATATGTTTTTTAAAGTAGTAAATTTGACTTATTAACATTTACTTACTTACATTAACTTAATTTAATAAATAATTCAGACCACGGGCGGCACGGTGGTGTAGTGGTTAGCACTGTTGCCTCACAGCAAGAAGGTCCGGGTTCGAGCCCCGGGGCCGGCGAGGGCCTTTCTGTGCGGAATTTGCATGTTCTCCCCGTGTCCGCGTGGGTTTCCTCCGGGTGCTCCGGTTTCCCCCACAGTCCAAAGACATGCAGGTTAGGTTAACTGGTGACTCTAAATTGACCGTAGGTGTGAATGTGAGTGTGAATGGTCGTCTGTGTCTATGTGTCAGCCCTGTGATGACCTGGCGACTTGTCCAGGGTGTACCCCGCCTTTCGCCCGTAGTCAGCTGGGATAGGATCCAGCTTGCCTGCGACCCTGTAGAAGGATAAAGCGGCTACAGATAATGAGATGAGAATTCAGATCACTGCAGAGAATGAGTAATATGTATGCACAAATGTACATCCAAAGATTGTTTTATTTCTCAAAATAATACTGTTGAGCCAGAAGCTCTGTTTTTTTCAGTTCTGAAAAAGTCATTTTCCAAATCGTGTAAATCCGTTAAGATTTTTTTTTTGGGGGGGGTATAGGGGTGGCTCTCTCACTGTCTCACTCTCATAGGGCCAATGATTTTCTGTGATCGCGGAAAACAGATGGAAATTACGGAATTTTTATAGTGAAACATTGCTCGCGTGTCAAAGTGTAACTGCCGCAGAAGGCTTCTGCGTAACTACTGCTAACGCCCAAGCAGACATGCCTTTCCGGTCAAGGCAGCTTTGTCGGTGATTGTGATTGGCTTGTGGCACACTTAGCCAGCCAATGAGCTGCTTGTTTACAGATTCGCTCCCCGCGTCGCAACCAGAATGGCGACCGCTTAAAAGAAACGAATGCTCTGGTGGCCAAGGACGCCATATGGTTGCCAGTGGCGAATGTGGACGTTGCGTGACTCGCAGAAGATTGTTGCAGGTCGGCGAAAAAATGACTTACTAATAGATATAAAAAATAAAAGTAATTTAAGTAAGTTTAAAATGTAATTTAAATAAAAAGTAAAAGTATTCATAAATTGAAGTTTGGAAGCACTAACACCTCTGTTTTTGGGCTGAGGAGAAGTTTGAAAGGGTGTACCGCGATTCTGCCTTCTTGTATCTCGACACGGATCGTGGCTCTGCGTATCGCGATTTCGATACGCATATTGTTACAGCCCTAATATATAATATATATATATATATATATTTTAGTGCTGTCAAAGTTAACGCGATAACGCGTTAGCGCGATCTCAATTTAACGCGATTAAAAAAAATAGTGCCGTTAACGCAAATTCTAATTTGGCCCTGCGAGTCACCTGTAGTTCCTGCTGAGGCTTGTCGCGCGCTGCGTTTAACTGTACCAACAGGTTTACCGTCCAAACGAGATCACATGGGATTACCTTTCACAGGTGAGACTGGAAAAATACTTTTCAATACTGTTCCTTCAGTCTTCAGTTTCCCAGCTCATCTCCACCGGGTAGGTGTAGAGTTATAAGCAGTGAGCATTAGATAATACAGTGCCGCACTATGATGAACGTTTTTGAACGTATGATGAATGTTTTATTTTTGTTATCTGTTTTTTTCTTCTTTTATGGCAAATACTTCTCTTCAAAAGAAACTAATGAAGAGTAAAATAAAACTTTATTTTCACAGTGATATGCACTTTATTTTTCATCCTTTGGTTTTCTCTTCTAATATGGAAGTTATGGATGTCAGTGGCTGTGACGTGTTATGCTCTGCAATAAAAAAAAAAAACTGGTACAAAGCAAGCCCATTCACTTTTTTATGCTGATAAGAGAATTACAATGTTTTTTCATGTGACAAAAATGTGCGATTAAATTGCGATTAATCGCAAGTTAACTATGACAGTCGCGACATTAATCGCGATTAAATATTTTAATCGCTTGACAGCACTAATATATATATATATATATATATATATATATATATATATATATATATATATATATATGTGTGTGTGTGTGTGTGTGTATATGGAGAGAGAGTTTTGATTAATTTTCAACAATTTACACAAAAGAAAAAAAAATTAAAAACGTGATTTTATCAACGTTTCTTTTATATTCATACATCTTGTAAGTTGTAGGCAAATACTAAGAATTTCGCTAAAGCAACGAAAATACGAGTCGCTAACAACTGATTTACTATTCCATAACTTGATCACATAATGGACTAGAGATCTACAGACTTACCTTCGAAGCGACTTTGGAGTCAGGAAACATGGCTTTAAAGAGAGACCCACTGTGATCAGCTGCGGCGATTGGCAGGTTGTGTTCCACGAGAAAATTTGTGAATAAAACTTCAGCTTTTGTCACGCTGTCAATCGAGGATCGATCAACGAACATCGAGGTGATCGTCCGGTTAGCACTTCCAGATTTGGCCAAAGTTTGATGCGAGACAGAACTCACGTGTTGTCTGACATCGTAAACACCGGAATGTGCTACAGAGAAATGGACATTACATACGGTGCACAACGCATGACTCGTGGATTTTCCTGATTTTGTGATAACTGGATACAAGGTACTGTATTCCTCTTTAAATTTTTGGTACACGGTCTTAGTTTTGCCGATTGTTTTTCTTGCTTTTTTCGGCGGCGGGTCAGACGGATCGGCTGAACTGTCAGCCATTTTTTGCTTCTTCTAAAGTACAAAATGTGCGCAGGGCTCTTATTGGTCGAAATTTGATAAAATTGCTGAGGTTAACCAATCAGAGACCGTCAGGGGCGGATCTAGAAAAATATTTATGGGGTGGCAAGAGGGGGGCAGGAATTTTTGAGGGGTGGCAACGTATTACAGACGTATATATACTGAATTTAATCACAGTTATCACAGTTTGATGACAAATAGTATGTACACACTACAAAAGGGCACGGGCTGCCATTTACAAACTCATACAGACAAACTTAATCTCATGCTTTTATTGTTCACGAAGAACACACATTCTCAGATGAGGTCTATACCGTTTCTGGACAGTTTTATACTGTATATGCAAAAGAACAGACACTAAAAAACAACAACAATAACGACACTGCTTCAAGTTCAGCATGATTTAAACCATTTACACCAGTGTCACATTTTATAGTTTTTTTTCCTCACGCTTTGTAAAGGCTCACCAGTGAGCAGAACATGAACTTGTCATGCCTACAACAGCTGAATGCGGCGATTTCCATGTTGCTCAGCAAAACGCTTCACAAATTTATCAAGATCTAATGCTTTTGTGCGCTTTGATTCAATGCTGAGTACAGCCAAACTTGATAGTCTCTTTTCTGTCATAGTCGACCACAAATAAGTCTTTATGAGCCTGAGAGATGAAAAACTTCGTTCACAGGATGCACTGCTCACAGGCAAGACAACCGCTATTTACACAACCTGAACAACTCAAAAAAACAACATCTTGGCATGGGTCCAAAAACTGAGTGAACTCCATGAGAGTGGTAGGACTCTCCTGTTCCCCCTTTTTTCTGTCTAGTACTCTCCTCGTCTGATGTAACTCATGTTTAAGATCCTCAATATTTGAATCATAAGCTTCAGCCAATAGCAATGTTTTCCTTGACAGACGTTGAATCAATATTAACTTTTGTGGCCGACTTTACACAAAACTAATGTCAGACCTAGCTAACATTAGGCCAAAAAAAAAAGATAGTGTGTTTCAGGTAACATGAAATACTAAAATAAGGTCGGTAGGTAGGAAAAAGTTTTTTTTCTTAATTTTTTTTATTTTGTTCGAAAAAATTAACAAAAGTAAACATCTTACAAAATAGTATTTTGGCACAGAATCCTTTATACCACACATCATCATAAAAGTGTTTTAAATCTTTAAACGAATAAAAAAATATATATCGCGAGAGTTCGAGTTATGATCTACGGAAGCGTATTGCTGCCACACTCAAAAAAAAATTGGCTTAGAATCAAGTAATTACGTGAAAAGATATTCAGGGTTTCCGCCATGTACAATTGGCTGCGGCGGGCCACCGCACCTTCAGGTATTCCAATATTTTTTGACGTTGCTCGGACTCGAGCCTGGCATGAACCGCTCCTACGCGCTATAATGACACCAATCTATCACCAGCCAATCAGGAGACTTAATCAAACGCATCCCCCGCCCACCAATCTATCACCAGCCAATCAGGAGACTTGATCAAACGCATCCCCCGCCCACCAATCTATCACCAGCCAATCAGAAGACTTAATCAAACGCATCCCCCGCCCACTTGTGTCCACATCTGAGACGTTGAATTTTCACAGAAGGAGGGAAGAAGTTGACTGAGGTAAGACTGCGTGATAAATTAACGAGCGAATAAGAGAGGAATTTCAACATAGGGCTTAAGTTTGTTACCGTTAAATAAGCATTGCTTGTACAGTAGCGTTATGTCGTTACAACGTTGACCCACTTTTAACGTGCTGAGTACCGACTGTAGCCGCTAACATGCTAATTAGCTTGCTGTCAAAAGTGCAAAAGGGCGCAACTTCCTCTGTAGCCGTCAACTCAACTTGTCTTGAGTTTTGAGCCAATCACAACAGGGCAGCACTGTGGCCTGAGGTAAAACATGATAGTTTTAGTTTGTTTAAATTACAAAAATGAGTACACCCAATGACTGTCTCATATACTCTTCATATACTCATACTGTTTAAGTAATGCAATAAAGCTTTAAAAGTGGAATTTACTCAAACTGTTTGCATAGAATGAACTTTGGGGTTAACAGTGTAATAGTGTTGCAGTGTTCTGAAAATTTGCAATTTAATATTTAAGATCTTGAGACATGAAAGTGCTATTTAAAAAAAGGTCAGAAATGTTTTCTTTGTCGTCTATTTAGTTCATTTTATTTCCTCAATAATTTTCCTTGATTGAGAAATCGGTCTGGACTCTTATGGGTTAATCAGTAGCCTGCATGCTAGTATATGTTCCATTTACAGTCAAACATTTTGATGAACTCCAGGCTCAATTTTGATTAATCAAAAATCTGCATAGTAGTACAGTCTGAAGATGCTCTTGCACATTCGGTGTCAATTGAACAAAAATTACGGGAGGATATAGGTTTAATAAGTTTTACACTTTTTGAAGTGAGTGATGGATTGATAAGTTTAGATGTGTTCAATATTTTCTTATCTTCAGACATATTGTAGATGTTTCTTTACCTGCTTGATAGTTTTGACCGGGACTCCAATCTTCCTCAGAAGAGTCATTAGTCCTTAAATTAAATTCATTATAGACATGAACTTAAAATCATTGTTTTATTTTATGTCCTCGGTGCCCTGGCTTTTGGCCTTCGTGCCCTCGGCATCAGCAGAGCGTTCGTTTTTCACACTTCGTCGACTGAAATCATACCTCCGATCCACAATGACACAAAAGAGACTGAATGACTTGATGAACTGCCATATTCACCGTGACATTCAGGAACAAACTGACATGACAGCCATCGCAAAGGAGTTCATGCAGGCCAATGACAGACGCAGGCAGGCCTTTGGGAAGTTTTAAGCGTAAGTCATTGGTTACTTCTATTAGCACCGCTGAGTGCACTGCTTCCTCTGTTTTCAATGTTTCTATACTGCATTGGTACTGATACAAGCAAGTTGTTTAAGTTGAGTTAGCCTACTACCGAGGTGCTTTGGTTGTGTACTGTTGGCTGTTTTAGCATTTTATTCTGCGCAGTTATGTGCTGGCATGTTGTGGGCTAAAGTCATGACTGATGGATTAATCTATGTATAGCCTTCTGTGCTGTTGGCTGTTTTTATCCTCGTACTGGGGTGGGACGTCTGAGCGCAGGTCTTGCCACCGCACCTTCAAACATTTTCTAGGGGAAACACTGATATTGTTAAAGTTATCACATTTTTACAATATATTTATCATGTAATAACATAACATCACGTAATTTCATGATACGAAATTATCACGTTATTTCATGATATTTTCATGTAATAACGTGAAAACACCTTATCAAGAAATAACGTGAAAATAGCGTCCTAGGCTAGGCTACTTCCATTAAAAGCAGACGGCCTAGCCTAGCCTACTGTAGAACTTGGGTCGAGCAAAAACACCGAGCAAAAACATGGCTGAATCCTGAATGACTCCTATTTGTATAAATAGGGGACTACATAGGCGGCAAAATGTAGTGTTTTTCCCTGCCATGGAAGTGCACTTGTATACTGAAGAGGAAGCAATTTGCATTACAGCCTTGAATGAGGATTCAAAATGGCGCCTCGGCTCAGTTTTCCCTTCCTCCTTCAGTATACAAGTGCGCTTCCATGTTTATGCAGGAGGGCTGATAGAAGTGGCGAAACATTTTACTTTTTACCGTTTCTTTCACAACTTGAATGCGTTGAAACAAAAAATTATGACAAACTAACGCCGCTTACACTAAATTATCGAGGGAAATTTGTAATAAAAACTTTACGGTCGGCAATTTCGACACGGAAATTCTTGATCGGTCGGGTTACCGGAAACACACTTTTTTTTGGCATTACATGTATAGTTAGCTAAATAACGTTCTCCAACCTGATTTTTATCCTCTCAAAATCAGCATCGCAACTATGCTAGCATTGTTCATTCATTATAATTTCATTTCTTGACAGATAGTTAATCAGCTTTTACCTCTGTCCTCCCGTGTCTCCTTTCCTCGCGACTCCTGGCTCCCTCGCTTCGTGCCTCTCAATTTTCCAAAACAAACAATCTCGTGCTGCATTCGCCGCAGTCGGACATTGGAAATTCGCGCACGTAAATGTCAAATTGGCTATAATTTTTCTTTGAATTCGTCGCTGCCAACTGGGGTGGCATCAGGGGTGGCAAGGCTTTCTCCTATGCCACCCCGGTAGATCTGCCCATGGAGACCGTGTTTCTAAAGCATTGGCTGACATTCTAGTAATAGCGCCCTCTGCTGGGAGACTGGGAAATAGCAAGTGTGGGAATTCTGGCGGCAAATTTGAAAATATCAATTATGAGCAAAAACCATAATAATCGACTTCAAAGTCGTAATAGTGTAATTGGACCACCGAAACCGTAATGATTACGGGCAAACCGTAATGGTTGGCATGTCTGCATTTTAATAATTACGCAATAACGTTGAAGAAATTTGCAGAAAACCACCAGGTCGTTTTCTCAAACAAACCAACGCTGACGTAGGATTCAGAGGGAGGCGTCCCGCACGCGACGTCACGAAAATCAACGTTTGCTGGGAAATCCAAATGCAAAAGTTTTTTCAGAGGCGGACCAATTCGCCTCAAATGGCTTGATTTCAACTGAATTTTTCTGGTATTGCGCAAGGTAAAAAAATTGCACAAAATGCGACAGATATTTGACCCAAGTTTAATATAAAATAGGAGAATTACATTGATCTTGCTCCTGAATTTACCCGTGATATGCACGTGAAGGAATGTGTGTGTAAAAAGGGCTATAAGAAAGTGGAACCAAATCTGTTTGTTGGTGTGTTTTCTTAAACAGGCAGCCCAAAAGGAACCAAGTAGTTTGATTTCAGAGTTTGTGAATTGGTTGGCACTCCAGATACCCAAATGTATGTGCACAAACACAGAAGTTGTTCCACCTTGGAGTTGATGTAAACTGGACTGTGTACGGTTTTCCTGCTCGTCCTAATATCCACAATCATTTCCTTGGTCTTTTGGGTGTTGAAGACCAGGTTGTTGACGGTAGGTTCTGAACCTGCTCCCTGTGCACAGCCTCACTGTTGTCGGTGCTAAGTCCAATGACTGTTGTTAAGTTGTGGGAATGATATTACAGTCATGTGTGAAAAATGCATAAAGGAAAGGGCTTGGCACAGAGCCTTGGGGGACGCCTTGATGCGTGGCCTGACGTTTTGGGGACGGCAGGATCCAGCTGCATAAGGATGGAGTTAATCCCAGTGTACAGAGTTTGACGACCAGCTTGTCTGATTTGATGGTGTTGACGGCCGAGCTGTAGTCGACAAACAGCATTGTGACACGAGCATCATGTTTTTCCAGAGGAGAGTGTGCTGAACGGAAAGCTACACAGATGGCGTCCTCAGTCAATCTGTTCGCTTTGTAAACAAACTGGTGTTGGTCTGTGTCAGCTGTGACAATGTTTCTGATGTGGTTGAGGACCAGCCGTTCAAAGCATTTTGAAATGACAGGTAAGCGCTACCAGCTGGTAGCAATTGGTGCAGGTTACTGTTCCTTTACATCACTCTTATCCAGAGTGACATCCAGCAAGTTCAACAATTTTTACCTAATCTGCATGTCTTTGAAGTGGGAGGAAACCCACGCAGGCAAGGAGAACGTGTAAACTCCAAACAGAAAGGACCCGTTGGCCGTGAGGTTCGAATCGGGAAGCTTCTTGCTGTGGGGCAACACTACAGCTCGCGATGGGTTTGCGAATACTTGGCAGTGAAAAGTTTGTAGTGTCACCACCAATCGTGCGATGCACGGCGAATGTTCTCCAAACTTCGCAAGTTGTGTGGCACTGTGAAAAATTTCAACGCATGTACTGAAATTTGGTGCCCATGTTTTTATTGACAAACTAAGCGGCGAATGCTCGCAGATGGGTTCAGGGATACTTCGCGAAGCTCAGGGAAGCACTGCCACCAAAACGCCTCGTTTTCATCAATAACCCATCATAAAGCATCGCGAGCTATAGTGTGACTGTAGCCTAACCTCTGCACCACTGTCAATTTTTTTTTTTTTGAGTACAGGCACGAAGGTGGTGGATTTGAGGCATGCAGGCGCTGTGCTTGATGACAGAGAGAGGCTGAAGATCTGTGTAAATACCTCTGCGCAGGCCTGAAGTACACGTCCTAGCACACCACCTGGCCCGGCTGTTTTGCATGTGTTGACGCTACGGAAGGCCTGCCGCACCTCATGGGCGTGGAGAATCAAAGTTAGTGAGTCTACAGACAGTGTGAAGCTGAGTGGAGGCTGGTTATTGTTGCTGGAAATATTTTTTTTTTGTTTATCACATAATTCCATGTGTTCCATATGCTGTTTCAGAGTTTGTGTCTTCAGTATTATTCTGCAGTGCAGAAAACGGTCAAAATACAGAACAAGAGTGCTCTGAGAGCACTATATCCCCCGCTGGCAACTGTGCCATAACTCTGGTAAAATGTGACTGAATTGAACGAAATTGCAATATGGGTCTGTCTCAGAAACTGGGTACTGTGAGGGTACCCGACTAAATATACTCAGTCAATAAACTATATGGTTTTGAATGGTGATGTTGGTTTTAATTTGAAATAAAATGATGAAATAATACAGATAAAACTAAATCTTTGATGTGAATATTCAGAATTTGGCAAAAATTCTGCAAATTTGTGGGAAAATGGTGGCTTGATCTGGGACATGATAAATGGTTGACTACATCGCATTCCCTTAAAAAGGCTGTAGTCCACTGAAAAGTCTACAGTTATCACTAATTGTATTTTAAGTTGTAACTTTATACACCTAAGGATTGGTGCGCTCACAGAATAATCATAACCGTAATAAAACATCATGCAAAATATTTGATCACCGTTGTAATTCCATTTTCCGCAGACCCCAAACCAATACGATCGTGTGTTTTGATCTAAACGGAAAGCCTCAGGGTCAAGGTCATTACCTCACTAATAGTAGGAACTTAAAATCACTACGCCATATAAAAATTTAGTTATAAATCTGTGATTTTGTTTTTTAAAAAGAAAAGCTGAAAAGTTAGGTATAGAATGTGTTTCTTACAGAATATGTTATGATGGTAGCTGGTCTTGTATGAATTTCTGAGCTATAAAATGAGTTGTGGTCTATTTCTTACCGTAGCATGTTATGTGTGTGCGGGGAAGGACACACATTAACGATTTGCATGTGTAGAATGGAATTTTCCACTCCAACAGTTAGAAGTTGATCGTGCTTCCATTTGCGGTCTGTTACGCGGGTGATCTGTTCGGACGTTATCACTGAAAAGGTGAGTTTTGACAGTTTTATTTTGTTTTAGTCTTGCAGTATAAGGCAATAGAATGTTTCTTTTTCATCTTACTTTCATATTTCGTAGTGTTTGCATATTTTTGGCCAATATTTTGCAACCATGGTCAATTTAGATCGAACTTTTGAGAGAATCTACGGCCAGTCATTTTGCCCCGACCCCGCCTCGCGCTCCATCCGGTGCGGTAGTGATGTCCCGTTGCTCGCGCGCCGCAGCAGAGACCCGTGCGACCTTCAGCCGGTACAGTCGTTGTTCTTTTACCACCACCGTTATTCTCATCTTTCCGGAGTGTTCTTGATTTTTCCATTGTGTCCTATTTCGCCATATCAAATACCCAAAATGCATCATATTTAAGTGAATAATCAATTCAGTCATCATAACTTGGCATTTTTAACCCAAGCAATCAAAAAGAGGAAATTTATTCAATATTTTCACTCATCTGTGAAGGAGGGGCTTTAATTCTTCATGATGTAGTTATTTTATATGGAAATCAATTTTACAAAAGCATTTGAATTGTAATCAAAAAAAATTTCTACAGTGGAGGCCAGATAAAGCAAGATCCTATCTTTATTCTTATTAAACATGACAAAAGAAACATTGAGTGTTAGGTAAATGCAAAAAAAAAAAAAAGTAAAATTAGAAAATATATTTTTTGACCATAATGTCCCACATGAGAGACCAGTTTCTGAGACGGACCCATATGCGTATTACCGACATATAACAAAGAATCCTGTCAAGTTTCGTGAAATTCCTCCAGAAAATTGAGAGAGGAGTTGATTTCAGAAGGTGAGTACCCTTCCAGGGACAGACATCACCACGACATAATTCCCCTTCGGGTCTTTCACAGCCAGTGGGGATAAAAATTGCGAAGGGAGTTGATTTCAGAAAGCAAGCACACCTTGATGAAATTGCCAAAGTACACATTTGTTAATAATCAAGGGCATAAATGGTAAAAATTTGCCCAAATTAAACAAAACTTCAATATGCGTATAACTCTCGTATAACAAAGCTTTTGCCAAATTTGGTGAAATTCCTCCACAAACTGTGAGAGGAGTTGATTTCAGAAGAATGTACACCCTCATGAAATTATCAAAGGTATTTAATCAAGGGTCAAAACTCTGGGAAAATTTTCACAAACGAAATTAAATCGCAATATGCGTATTATCGTCATACTAGGCCTTTTGCCAAACTTCGAGAAATTCGTCCAAAAACTCTGAGAGGAGTTGATGTCAGAAAGAAAACACACCTTTATGAAACTGTCAAAGTATAATTTTGTTCATCAAGGGCTGTAAACTGATAAAATGTGACCCAATTTAACAAAATTACAATACGCATATTACCGACATATAACAAAGAAACCAGCCAAGTTTCCTGAAATTCCTCCAAACATTGTGAGAGGAGTTGATTTCAGAAGGTGAGCACCCTTTCCAGGATGGAAGGAAATCGCAACGACATAATCCCCCTCCGGGCCTTTCAGCCAGCAGGGGATAAAAATTAGGATTGTTGTTCGGAGAAAAGCTGTTGGGCTCCTCCGCTAGACTTGCGGTGCTGTTGGCTGGTGTGTGCTGTGTGTTATTTTTTCTTTTGTACTCTGTGATGGCCTGGATGAATTGCCACATCCTCAGTGGGTTGGAGTTGCTCTTGAAGTCCTCCTCGATTCGTGGTTTGTAGGCGTTTCTTTGCAGACCCGATACAGGTTTGCTCTGGCAATGCTGTCGGCTGAGATGTCTCCCAGTTTGAAGGCCGCATCCTTAGCCTTGAGTAATTCGCGGTTCATCCATGGTTTCTCATTTGGGTACACTGATGGTTTTGCTAGCAGTAACACTGTCCATGCAATGTTTAATGTAGAACACTACAGATGAGGTGTACACCTCCAGGTCTGTCCGATGGCCCCCTCAGGCCAAACTTTAAACTTTTTGCTGGTGGGTTTAGCACTGTTAACAAGGGCTTTGTGTACTGGGATGAGAAACTATTGCCGCTTTTCCACTACAAACGCGGCTGAGTCGGGCTGAGCCGTGCCGAGCTGAGTCGGGCTGAGCGGGGCTGTTGGAGTTGCATTTCGACTACAACCGCGCTGAACCGTGCTGGCTGGAAGTGGGTGGACACATTGGGTGGAGTTAGCAAAAGTGGGTGGACGTCAGGTGATGTCGTTAAGCAGCGCAAACAGTGACATCAGTGAGCTTTTAAGCGGTAGTCTCACGACCCGAATAGTAAACAATAAACATGGAGGACATGGAGTCGTTAGTGTTGCTGGTCTTGGTTCTGTGGCTTGTTGTCACCAACAACGCGGACAGATACTGGCAAGAGCGTATAGATGAGGCGAGGCGCATAAGGCTTCAGAAATCCTCGTAATTCGTAATTCTTCTCCTTACGGGTTTTTGGTGTTTACAGATCCCAGCGTGCTCGCGGGGCGTGTGTGGGCATGTGAGGACACTCCTCCTCACCAATCAGTGCACAGGGGAGTGTCTGCTCACGCCCCCAGCCTCACTCGGCTCGCTTTGGCTCGCTTCAGCCCCACTCCAAAACGGTGCGAGTTTTAGGGGCTAAGCAGGGCTGAAGCGAGCTGAGTCATGCTGGTTTTTGGTAGTCGAAACGCAAGCCGTGTCGGGCTGAAGTGAGCTGAAGCGAGCTGAAAAAGGGTAGTGGAAAAGGGCCAAAAGACAGGTGGTCAGACTGTCCAAGGTGGGGATGGGGTATGGCCCTGTAAGTGTCCTATATGTTGGTGTAAACATGGTCTGAGGCGTTCTTAGCGCTGGTTGTGCATTTCTTAACAGCGGGAAATGTTTGGTCCGAAAGTGTCCATACACTGATTAACATAAAACTTTAAACCTACCTGGTGTTCTTGACTCATGCCCATCATATGCTGCTGAAAGTGTTGCATCTGACTGGGAGCTTGAGGGAAAACTGCTGAAGCCTGCTGAGGCGGCTGGACACCTTCTCCAAAGCCACTGCAGGCAGGCAGACACACAGACAGACACACACACACACACACACACATCAACACCAGCATCCACTTCTGGAGAAAATCAAATGCATTAAGACTTCATACATACAAGTGCAAAGCCTTTTATACTTGCAAATGTACAATAATGGAGACATATAAAAAGTTGCTAGGTCAAAGCATACAAGGCAGGTTGAACCGAGGAAGCCTCATCCCTCTTGGTCTCGTCTCCTCCTTCTGGCTCATCATCATAATCAAAACGATCGAGTAGCTTCTGAAAACACGAGGAAAAATAATTAGCAGGCCAAATTTTATGAGAATTCAGAACCTATCCTGTCAGACACCTATCAAAGTCTTTCATACCAGCATTTTAGATGTGTCCTCACCTTGTCAAATGTCGCTTTCTTCTCTGCAGGCTGCATGGTGTGTGGGTGGCCCTGTGCCGCACCCGGGGGTGGCTGAATAGTTGAGGCTTGTATCTGGAGATGGGTCATCATGTTATTCTCCAGCGCCGGTGACTGGGGCTTCCCGGGCTGCTGGAACGTCTGAAGCATCTGCTGGAGCTACAGTTAGAACGCCAGAGTGAAAACGAGCTACAGAGGCAGAGCGTCACAGACACATGCAGTGCTTTGGGATGACGGTGTCGCAAACCTGTTGGCCTTGTGAGGACTGGAAGAGCTGAGCTACAGCGGCAAAGGCGTCAGAGTTCTGCAGCTGTGGCACAGGCGCCTGCACAGAGTCAACAGACACTGCTGGGTGACTCTCAGTTTCCCGTGCTGGGGAGGGAGGAGACGCGGCTGGAGAGGAACAAAATTAACAACGTAGATGTCATTTCTATAAATAAAACCATTCATCTTATCTCCTGGGGTGGATTAAGCAACATCTGCATCGTGTTCAATTTCAATTGGTGAGAAAAGTGTTAGCATTTTTTGGGGGGGCATTGAAGTATTTGACACTACTCACCCCCACCTGGGCCGTTGTCCACACCTGGAACCGGGCCTGAGCTGCTGGATCCGGCAGCCATGTCCAGAAGAGGCTGGATCACCTCAATCTTAAACACGCCATTCTTTTGCCACAGGTTCAGGACGCGCACAATCTTACTCTGCAAGTATAAAAGGTAACAATAGAGACTGACCTTATGTGAGAGAAGGAAAAAACAGGCTCAACTTTATTATTATGCTCAGAAAAAGGCGCATACAAGACGTGCACATCACAAGCAGTGAGCAGTTACAAATATAAAATTGGAAAATACTTTTTTTTTTTAAGTGATCACAATTTCAGCTGCACCTCAGTGATCAGAAGAGAAGCAGACATCAAATGCCAGTGACTGACAATACGGTTGCTAATTAACTTTAAATGGTGTAGTTCTGTTGTCTAAAATAGCAAACAAAAGTGCTCTGAGAGCACAGCCCCCCCCACTGGCAACTATGCCATAACTCTGGTAAAATGCGACAGAATTGAATAAAATTGCAATATGCGTATTACAGACATAAATAATCCTGTCAAGTTTTGTGACATTCCTCCAAAAATTGTGAGAGGAGTTGATTTCAGAAGGTGAGAACCCTTCCTGGGACGGACGGAAATCGCCACGGCATAATCCCCTTTCGGGCCTTTCGGTCAGCAGGGGATAAAAATTGCAAAGGGAGTGGATTTCAGAAAGCAAGTGCACCTTGATGAAAGTGCCAAAGTACAAGTTTGTTAATAATCAAGGGCAGAACTCGGGGAAAATTTGCCCAAATTAAATGAAATTGCAATATACGTATAACTCTCATATAACAAAGCCTTTTGCCAAGTTTGGTGAAATTCCTCCACAAACTGTGAGAGGAGTTGATTTCAGAACAACGTACACCCTCATGAAATTATCAAACTACAAGTTATTTAATCAAGGGTCAAAACTCTGGGAAAATTTTCAAAAAAGAAATTAAAATCACAATATGCGTATTACCGTCATATCACAAGGCCTTTTTCCAAGCTTC
Organism: Neoarius graeffei; assembly: GCF_027579695.1. Classification (NCBI taxonomy): domain Eukaryota; kingdom Metazoa; phylum Chordata; class Actinopteri; order Siluriformes; family Ariidae; genus Neoarius; species Neoarius graeffei. The sequence continues at coordinate 18,189,345 of NC_083593.1, forward strand.
GAGAAATTCTTCCAAAAATTATGAGAGGAGTTGATGTCAGAAGGCAAGCACACCTTCAGGAAATTGTCAAAGTACAAGGTTGTTAATCAAGGGCTGTAACTCTGGTAAAATGCGAACGAACTGAACAAAATAATCTGCACACTACCGACATATAACAACAGAGATGCCTACCCCAAATTTTGAATTTAAGTATTCTTGAAAACATTTTTCAGTATTTTGGAATGACTTTCAGCAACATTAATGTATGCACATTTCCATTATAAAGAGGTGTATATACCAATATGTTTAACATTTAAATTATTAAAAAGAACTGTTTTGTGTGAACTGAATAAACAAAACGCGAGCAGCCATCTCAACTGAATTTCCACTCAACAAATTTCTAGAGCATACAATATATCACATTTTTATAAATACAATAGTGTTCCCTGTTTGCAGACATTACGGTTGACTACCAATCATTGGTATTGAATGTAACTCCTCAAAAGTATTATATTATATTGCCTGGCAAAATGTTCTACCTGTTAACGGATTCTAATAAAATTAAAAAAAAAAATTCTTATTTCATGCCAAAGAGAGTCCGACATTAAGATAACAATGTCCCAATATATAAATACTTCAGCATAATGCTTCAGAAGAGACATTGAATAAAATGACATTTATAATTGTATTTAAAACAGTGGAATGATCAATTTTTTGCCACAATCCCAACAGCACTAATCATAAAATTCTGTTTTTGATCATACTACATGTACATTTGCACTTGCAACACTGAAAAGACTTTGAATTAAAGAAGTACAGCCAGTGTTTGATATTTCAGTGAATAAAAATCATACATGTAAAAAGAAACTGAATAAGTTTAACTCACATTTCATGGCACTAATTCGCAAGTTCAACTCCAAGCATAGGTCAACCATCACCGCTTCAGCACGTCACGTTCCATGTCTTTTCATCCACAGATTTCGTAAAAAACTGCTGGATACCCCCAGATTTACTTTCCGCCTGACTCGCCATTTCAGCATACTCCATATGTTTTTTGGAGTTGACATGCCGCCTGCAGTCATCGCGACCACCATGAGTGATGTTATTGTCAGTTCTACACAGTTTGCAGTGCGCGTATCCATTGCCCTTTTGACTGGGTGTAATGCACGGCCATTCTACCGTATCGAAAATAGCGCGAACAAATGTGCGGAATCTGCGCATGTCACACACAGCATGTACGGAATCTGCGCATGTCACACACAGCATGTGTGGAATCTGCGCATGTCACACACAGCATGTGTGGAATCTGCGCATGTCACACACAGCATGTGTGGTTGTCGTAAAAATAAATAGCCTAGCCATGAATTGCGCATGGATTGAAAAAGTCGCTTGGACATTTAAAAACAACTCACTGGAATTTTTTAAGACTTTATAATAATTCCGTACAGAATAACACTGTTTGCCGTAACATCGTATTTACGCAACTTTTCCGTACGAAATACGGCCAATCCGTACTAGCAGGCATCTCTGCTGACATATAACAAAGAATCCTGCCAAGTTTCAAGAAATTCCTCCAAAAACTGTGAGAGGAGTTGATTTCAGAAAGTGAGCACCCTTCCCGGGATGGACATAGCCACGACATGATCCCCCTTCAGGCCTTTCGGCTAGCGGGGGATAACAAAACCCCAAAACTGTGAGCGTTTTTTCACCTTCTCCTTCCATTTCTGTATAACATTGGGATGAAAGAAGTGGTTTTATTTAGCCACCTTTCAATACTACGTACAGTACACACACACGGCTTTCCACTAGATTTTGGAGTGTGGCTGTGGGAATTGTGCTCATTCACGAACAAGAGCATTAGTGAGGTCAGGCACTGATGGTGGTTGACGAGGCCTGAGACACAGTCAGCATGCCATGTCATCCCAAAGGTGTTCAGTGGGGTGGAGGTCAGGGCTCTGTGCACGCCACTTGAGCTCTTCCACTGCTTGGCAAACCTTGTCTTTATAGATCTCGCTTTATGCACAGGGGCACTGTCAATGCTGGAACAGGCTTGGGCCTCTCTGTTCCAGTGAATAGAAACTGTAATGCTCCAGCATACAAAGACATCGTCTACTACTGTGTGCTTCAAACTTTGTGGAAACAGTCTGGGGAAGGCTCACACACGGCTGTGATTTTCAGGTGTCCACACACTTTCAGCCATGTCGTGCATTTTGTACATCTTGCTGTGAATAACCAGCCAACTGTTTACATGCGCCCACAGTGGTGGATAACCACGAGTTGGCCAAGTGGTTAGCGTGTCCGCCTCTTGATTGAGAGTTCTACTCATGGTCGGGTCATACCAAAGACCATCGTAAAAATGGTACCTACTGCCGTTTGGCAAGGCACGCTGCAATACAGATGCAAGTGGGGAGTCAAACTCTTGCGGTTACCAGAGGACTAGCCCCCACTGTAACCCTAACTATGTAATAGGCGAGAGGCCGAGGGCTACGGAAACGGAGCTCGGCGCTGCCCTATGTGCCACATGGCGTGGGAAGGGACTTTGACTTTTTGACAGTGGTGGATAATAAGGTTATTTTGGCTCAAGACTACAGCTGTAACAAGTTGTTTTAAAAATTTTCTGAAACCACTACAATAACATTTATACTATCAGTTGAGTCACACTTGTGACCGGAGTTCAAGAGCAAAACAAGTATCGCCAGGCAAAACAAACCTCGCCCGGTAGCACTTATGATGAATATGAAGGAAGATATCGCGAAAAAATGATTTTGACCTTGTGTGTGAACATACTTGGCCAGTAAACATAGTTCTGATTCTCTGCTGCTCTCAGCCAATCAGAACACACCGTACTGCATGACTGTTACACTCCTACAGCACGATGATAATAGTGGCTACCGCCTCTATATGAGGCAGTAGCCATAATAACCTTGACCGGATGACCCCCAAAATTTTGGCGGTTTTATTTGAGACCAATGCCCATCTATCCTGAAAGTTTCATGAAGACTGGTCCAGCTGTTTTCCCATAATATCATTAACCAAAAAAAAAAAAAACCCAACTGAAAACAATACCTCAGCCCCTGGTGGACTCCGTCCCGAGTGAGGTCATAAAACACACAAATGAGACAATAACTATGCAATTCTAAGTGTTCTCACGTCATTGTGTTATAGGCTACAGACAGATTTCAGAGAGAAATTGGGAACAGAGTGATTAATTACATTTTATAATTGGATTGTGCCCACAGAGCTGGATACCACACTCACGAAACAGGACTTCCACATAATTGCTGTTTTTTCTCCCCCCCGACGGTAATAGCACAGCTGAGCTCCATAATTAAAAGCAATGCATCGACCTGATTTTTAATGGCTTTTGCGACTGTACGACGTCCGTACGCACACCATCACAGGGAACCCGATCATAAGTACAAAGCAAAGCATCTTACACACTTAACCACTGGACAACAAAATGTGCATCTTTATTTACATAAAGATAGATGGGTTTTTATCCAGTGCTTATTTTTAATTTGCTTTAAAAAAAAAAAGTAGTGCTGTCAAAAATGTCGCGTTATTAACGCGTTAACTTGACTCAATTTTAACGGCGATAATTTTTTTATCGCGAGATTAACGCTCTGTGACATGATGTAGGTTTTTCATAAGCTTTTGAAACTGCCAGGAACTTGCAACAGAGACAAATGATAGCAGCTAGACTGTAATGCCCCGCACAGCCAGAGTCCTCTGTCCTCCTCCCAAAGAACCAGCGCGGGCAGGGCGTGCTAGTAGAGATGGGATTTATGGCTCTTTGATGGGATCCGCATCTTTGTGATCCGTTCTTTGAAAAGAGCCGTTCAAAAGACTGGCTCATTTGGCTCTTTTTAAATATTTATTCAGTTTTAAGAAGACAGCGTCTAAAGAAGCCAGATCCCTCTGAACTGTAAACTCAATGCTATCCCAGAAATCCTTCCTGTAATATGCAAATTTGGCCGCCTCTGATTGGACAGCGCGACGCATCAACAGGCAGAAAGTGTAAAAGTACAAAATGTGTTAAGTGAGCTGAAACAGTAAAGATCAGATTCAATGCAATATTTATCAACGAACAACTTAAAGTTAATATAATAGTGTACTTTATATTATAATCAAGCATGTCAAGCCTACCGTCACTGTGTAACCAGTCTCTCTGAGTTGTAGACTAACTCAAGCAGGAGATCAATTCACTCATGGTTCTTTTGCCAGCCCCGGTGTTCGGCTTAGGTTTCACTTTGCAGTGGCTGTGTCAAGACGTGTTATGCTTTGCAATACAAAGCAAGCCCATTCACGTTTTTATGCTGATAAGAGAATTACAATGGTTTTTCATGTGACAAAAATGTGCGATTAAATTGCGATTAATCACGAGTTAACTATGACAGTCGCGACATTAACCGCGATTAAATATTTTAATCGCTTGACAGCACTAAAAAAAAAGGATTTACTCACATTTTATGGAAAATATTCACAACAGTTTCATATAAAACTCTTTTAATGAGTTTGATTTGTCCACTAGCCAGCGTTGTAGTCGAGTCACTAAACCTCGAGTCCGAGTCCAGTCTCGAGTCCCCAGTGCTCAAGTCCAAGTCATTAAAAAATAAAAATAAAAAATTGAGTCGAGTCGAGTCCGAGAACAAGACTCTAACCACACCGTTTGACGGTGTCTGTTTAGCACCATTAACGTTAGTTTGTTCCTGAACATGGCGTATGAACAGGTGAATGTGCGTTCTCTTTATCAGGGAGTGTGAAGTATTCTGTCAGAGATGGTTGGGAGACGGATGGAAGTGCAGAAGGTGTGTTTATTAATACAAGTGAAGGCAGGTGAACAATTCAGAACAGCAAGTAAAATCGTAAAACGGTGAAATAGGCAATAGGTCGAGCAAGGCACGAACAGGCTATCATAGACTCGGCAGAATCAAAGATGAGAAACAGGAAAACAGGGATCAGGAAACCAAACAAGGAAATAAGGCTCGGTAATGCGTCAGCAATGCAACTCAATACTTCGCAAAGTAAGTGAGTTTTCACAGTTTTATATAGGTGCGCTGAATGCACACGCCAAGGCATGCAGGTGTGACACACTTGCACGAAATTAGTACAAAAATTAATGTAGATACAAATATCTTGTGCCAAATTATTATGGCATGTTACAAAAATATAAAGAAAAAAATCGAGTCCTTGTCTCCAATTTACGAGTCATTAATGCTCAAGCTCAAGTCAAGTCACGAGTCCTTAAAATTAGGGCATGAGTCAGACTCGAGTACTACAAGCCTGCCACTAGCTTGTTGGACAATTGACAGTTTCTAGCATGTAAGAGGGGGTAGACGGATGTAACTGCAGGAAGTGTTTTACTGGGGTGGTACAGTGGTTAGCAGTCACCTCACAGAAAGAAGGTTCCGGGTTTGAACTTCATGGCCGACGGGGTCCTTCCTGTGTGGAGTTTGCATGTTCTCCTTGTGCCTGTGTGGTTTTTTCCCCTGGGTGCTCTGGTTTCACAGTTCAGTGACATGCAGATTAGGTAAAATACCCAGACGCGGGGTTTATACAAGACAGTGCATACTTAGTGCCAGTCCCAAGTCTGGATAGAAGACCCAGGTTGAATTTGTTCTCTTTGCAAATATTTTGCTCATATGCTTATCAGCAGCTTCGCTTTTAGGCACTGCCTAAATATCCATATTAGCTTGACTGCATTTTTGTCACAGTCTCACCATCAGAAGCGTCTTTTGTTTGTGCATTTCCAGGCGGCACAGTCCAAGTCCTCTTTTTAGATAAATATACAATGAAGCAATGACTTCATGTCATACATATGGTTAATTATGGCTGTGTGTGTTGAAATATGGAGCGGCATCTCAGTTTTATTGTGCACACATGAAGCTAAAGTTTGTGTGTAAGGGAAAAAAAAATGATAAATAAAGCCCAAGATACCACGGAGACCAGTTTGGAGGCTTTTTATTTTATTCACCAAACTTGCCACTGTATTTAAAATCTCACAATTTTACAGCTCTCTGGTAGGATTTGTGATTTTTTTTTTTTAATTTCTTAAAATTAAATATATTTGATAAAGCAAGTCGATTGAGGTCCAACGGTCAACAATGAGATCTGAGATGCACAGGAAAGTTAAAGCCAAAAAAAAAAAAAGGAAAAAAACAAACAAACCCATAACTCTTACCCTGTCCTCTGTGGGACATAAACAGAGGTTCTCAAAAGTCCCAGTGATATTCTTCGTAAAACGGGGACCAAACACATCCTTGTCTGCACCGAACTGATGACGTGACTGACGCACAATGGAGTCCACAACATAGAGTCCTGGTACTTTATACTCAGGCTTGCACTGAAAGGGGGGAAAAAGAAAAAAGAAAAAAAAACGGAATGCGATCCTAAGTAAGACTTAAGAAAATGGCAATCCGGAGAATAAGCAGAGCTCAGCGCATTGTCCAAAAATATAATCAAAAGCACAATTACCTTCTTGATAAATTTCTCAACAATCTGGACAACATGCTTGTATAACTAAACCAGAGAAACAGATATTGTTAATTGCCTTGTGGCAATACAAATGATATTACAATCAACAGAAGTGCATTAGATGTTCATACACATCAGCAAACTTGGTTTAAAGCATTTTTAACTGCTCTGCTGCATTAAAGGATTTTAAGTTAATTCTAACTGACTCGTACTTTGAAGCTGTTATACTTACTTTAATGGCTTTTATTGCAGACTTTGTAATGGAGATCATCTTAGCCCTGGAGATTGGAGGTTTTGAGTCCATCAGGGAGAATAGCTGTAACGCAAACACATAACGAGATAGCCAAATGTCACTCTCACATCCACTTAAACATGTGTGAACATGGAACAGAACTTTCACGTAGGTGTGTGATATGACAAAAGTATCATAAAATTTTTGAAGACATGTATTCCATAGGTTTACTAAGAAATTACCAGCAAAGGAGTAGTGCATAAAAGAAACCGAAAAACGTCAATTATATTTAATTTTTTTTTTTTTTACAACAAAATGTAGAAAAAACAAGATCAACCTTGAGCTACTGCTCACTTACGTATCCCCCTGCTCTCACTTATATCAGAAGGCAAGCAATTGAAGGAATAGGACACTTATTATGAATGTGGACTTCAACAAATAATTAATCCTGAAACAAGTAAGTAAAGAGCAGTGTCTCTCCCCAGGGATTTCAAACAGCATCCTGGTAAACTATCATTTTGAAATACCATTTTGCTTCTTGAAATAGCATCAAAATCCACCCTATACGTTTCGTAAATACAGTCAGTTGGTAAACAGGAAGTCAATGTACAACAGACCTGAAAACAGTCTACACGGTATAGAACCCCAAGCTGAAGTTTGGTACCAAGTGGCTATGATTTGTGGTTGCTGAGGAAAAAGGGTGCTTTAGACAGACGGAAATACAGAAATACAGACGGACCGAAGTAAACCAGTATACCCCCAGTATGTGTAACGTCAAAATGTATATCTGGATGTGGGCTTTGGAGGCGATATATTTTATTAGACCTAAAGCCTGGCGAGACTAGCAGCATGTTTATGTACTGATAATGTAGACTTGGCTAAACACCATAAAATATGGTGGATCTACGATCTGGCTTGTTTATTCCTATTAGAAGCCCACGTTTGAACTTAGCTGTCATAACAAGGTCTTTTTCTTTATCAGGAATTTCCCATAACACTCCGGCATGCACAAAACCTGCCTCGAAATATTGGTAGGCATCTGTACTTTTGTAAGCCTTTAGCATCTAGTGTGCATTTAGAAGTCCCAAATACTAAATGGTTCAGGATGTCGTAGTGCTCCAAATCTGGTAGCTGGTTTGCCGAACACTTTTTAAGTGGAATAAATACATTTGGGAGTAAATTAAGAAGAAGAAACATTTATTTTGGTCACATGTAAACTCAAGCACAGCAAAATTCCTCTTCTGCATTTAATCAATCTGAAGCAGTGAACAAGAGCGTGCGCACACAGAGCACAGTGTGCAGAATAAATAAATACATTTGTAGGTAAATTATATGGCTCTCTGATGCCTGTGTTTTTCAGTGTTTGGATGTAATGTTATCTGCTGGTAGAAAATACATTAATTGTTTCAGAGAGATTGTACTGACTGCATTTGTCTCGATTTTCATCATTAACTGTTGTGGCTGTTCCTCTGTTTGCCCGGCAATATGGCAGCTGCTGCATGAAAAACAAAAATCTGTGACGTCAGTGAAAGTCCTCTATATTCTATTCCAGGTTAAACACTCACAAAGAATGACTGAAAAACCTTCAACTCCGTGGATTGTCACTGGAAAAAAAAAAAACAGTAAAATCGTGGTGCGTGTGTGTATGTATGTATATAAAAACAAAAAAAATATTTGGGACCCACAAACTGCAGCTGAGGTAATGGGTTATAACAATACATGCATCATAATGGGACACTGGATAGGTTTTGTTTGTTATACAGTCTGAGTCTTATTAAACATTATAAACAGGGATGTGATTTGGGGCTGGTGAAATTATCTGAAAATTTTAGCCGGGGGTCTGGGGGCCGCAGGCCCCCAGCTGGTCCAGGGCAGCGCCCTGGTGGGGGGACAAGGGGGGCGAAGCCCCCCGAAGCTCCTGGGTTCTGGGGTTTTCTGACTTAAAAATTGTACTAAAATGGCAAGCAAACACACAAGAAAAAAACTTGTCATGATTAACAAATTCAAGCCAATTTAATGGTCAACATGCAACTCTGAGCCCCTATAGTAAATTCAAATGATTCATAACTGACAAAAAGCCAAAACATGAAACCTAAAAATGTCATTCTAAATTAAATCATCTGCATTAGAATAAATAGAAAACTGTATAAGGAAAAACAAAATTTATACTTTCAATTACTGTAGAAGTTGAACATACCTAAATGTGCCTTTTCAAACAAACATGATGCAACATAAGAATTCATCCACCATTATTTATTAAACTCTATTGCTCCTGGTAGTCTCCCGGTTTGCTTCTTATGTATGGCAACTTCTAATATTTGATTAAGTTACTGCACACCCCGTTTAGACAGGGTAACAGGATTGACACAAAAAAAAATTAGTCATGCATAGACTACTTACCAAAACTGAAATTTTTAAGTAAATATTCTCAGATTCAGTTCATTCTGCCATCCATATAAAAGGTGAGAATATGTAGATCCTTGGCAACAAATAATTTCAATAATAGCTTTTGGGAGCATTTATTTTTGTTATGTGATTAATCACGGTAACAGAACTGACACAAACCTCTGGGACAGGTACAAAAATTAACAAAACATCGAAAAAATTTCTTTTCTTAATGGCATTTTCAATTTGTGACATCATATGTCCATTGTGGTTTCCACAGTCTTGTCGTTGAACATGAAAAAGTTTCAATTCCACCTTTGTCTAACATTAAGAATCATGTCTGAAAAAAAGTCTCTTTTCAGTGGGACAGCCATTTTTGCTCATTTTCGACCCTAAAATTTGCTACAAAATGCACATTTATGAACCAAAGTAGTCAAATTTTGAAATGCAAGGTAGAACTGATAATGTTTTATCATATGAGACCATAAAAAGGTTTTAGGAATCTCAAAATGTAAACAAAACACGTCCAGACAAAAAAAATACATTTTCTGTGAAATTGACTCATACAGAACTGTAAAGTGCTCACTCACTTGAGGATTTTCATATGCAAGAATAAAAATCACTTTCACTAAACAACATTCACAAAAAATGTGTTTGCAATTAATTGGGATCCACTGTTTTTATCATTTCAACCGCGCATCAGACCCTCGGCCAATTGAAAATGTCTTTCATGCACTTTTCTCCCTCATGAGAATTTTGAAAAGTTGGCAAGTATGTATTATTTGCACTAACATTTTAATATTGAATAAACAAATCAAAATTGTGTATAATTACCTTACATCCACGCTGTGGGAAAAGTTTTGAGCGAAAATTAAAACTAACTTCGAGTGAAAAAGGTGAAATAATCTGTGATGAAGTTGGCAGAGACTCTGAGGTAAAGTGAGAGGAGGCGGGAGGGGTCAAGCATCACTGCCGCCCCACAGACTCACTTTCCCGGGTTAAACTCCCACCACTCCCCCTCTCTCTACACCACTCCCCCTCTCTCTACACCACTCCCCCTCTCTCTACACCACTCCCCCTCTCTCTACACCACTCCCCCTCTCTCTAGCTTTTTTGTTTTGTTTTCACTGAGTAACTATTTAGATTTGTAAACTAGAGCCGTGATTTAAACTGCTGTTTCTTCGGACATAACTAAAACAAACTGAAATAAAAACCGCCCCTTCTTTTCTCCTCAGAAGGTTTAGCCTCCGATGCTAACCTTTTCGCCACAGCTTTCATAGCGTGCGCATGCGCATCCAGGGAGCAACAGATGGCGCGAGGCCCCGTTGCCATGACAACCTTTGTCACCCCACGAAAACATACCCAACTGTCGCACGTGCAGTGACACCATCACCACTCACAGGTTTATTATGGGGAAAGAAATGAGCTGGGGTTTTTTTTTTTTCTTCTTCCCCATGTTTATTTACTTTAAAAACACACACACACACCAAACTGATGATCAGGTGCATCTTTACGCTCGATCACGGAGGCTGCCATCTTTCAACTCTTTGTTTGAAGCGAGCTTACGTACAGCTATCTAACAAGCGCGTTCATTGGTTGTTACAGAGCGATGGGCCAATCACGTACCTTGTTTCATCTCAATGACGGAATTACTGAAAGCCGGAACAAATAGGATATGAATGCGGATTTTTGAGCGAAAAATCGGAAAAAAATTTTTTTTTCAAATTTTGAGGTGAAAAAAGCGGAATTCCGCGAATTCGCGGAAAAATCACATCCCTGTATAAATCATTAAAACAATGATCATCATAACTCTACCTGCTTTTTGATAAACCTTGTTAACCACTTTCCTTTCACTGAACTAGTAAATACATAGTAATAAAAAGGTTATGGTCAGGACGAGTGAAAAATGTTGCTGCTTGTCCGATTGGACAAGTGGACTAAAAAGTTAATGTCGAGCCCTCTGTATGCAGCAGTGTTTCCCCCAAGTTTACTGGCTTGGGCGCTGGATGAGGATGGTCACCTGCAGGACCCCTCCCTGCAGCTCCTATTACAGAGGACCTGAACAAACAGTTAGAGGGGTCACATTTACCTTTTCACATTTACTTTAGAGCAATAAATAGAACAATTTTTACAATACGAATAGCACTTTTTTTTTTTTTTAACCAAGTTGGATCAAAACCACCGATCCTGTGGTGAGGGGATGCAGTTTCAGCAGGAGAGCTGGTAGTGTTCTCTTCTAAGCTGAAGGGGACAAAGTACAGGCACAAATCCTCAAAAGGGCTTAGGTTTTTCAGATACCCCTACCTGAGATCTCTCTTGCAAAAGAAATCTTGATCAATTAAATTATCTGATTAAATAAAGGTTGTATATAAATGAGGGGACTATCTTGGAGGAAAGTTCATCCCTCCAATACAAAGACTTGGCAAGGAGCACTAAAGAGATTCTGGAGACTCGTGGTGGCCTCAGTCCCAATACACTTCATTCTGATTTCGTCACCCATCTGTGCCACAGCCTCTCGTACCTTATCGCTCGATTCTGTAATTTGTAATTCGTTCACCTCTCTACTTTCTACATGCTGCTCCTGCTCCCTGACGACCACCTTCCTGTAATTTGTTTTCACTCACATCTCCACTGCCGATCATTACTTTGATTTATGTGTTGAGGGAAGAAGTACAGTAGTAGAAATAACATAAGCCATTTTCTATGGCTAGCTAATTTGACGTTGACAAAGTGACATCATATTCCAACATGATCTCACTACGAATTTTCACCACATAGTAACAGTAACTAACAGAGTGTCTCAAAACATCACACTTTTTTCAAAAAAAAAAAAGTTGTACTGTAGGTCCTCCATCTTTTGCCATTTGGGGGGTTCTGACATTGCTAACTATTGTTTGAACTGAATCGTTTGAATCATTTTTGAGCGCATGAGAGGAGCGCAAGGTGGATGGGGAACCGGCAGCTTGAGCGGTGGATGTTTCTGCATGGTCCTAGTGCCTGCACCCTTGCCTGTTTTTTAAGCAGGCACTTTTTCCGCATGGTCTTAGTGCTTGCACCCTTGATGTAGCGTTGAAGATGACATCAGTGCAATTTTATGCATTGTTGTTTTGACAACCAGCTGTAGTGGAAAAGATGCACTTTTTTCATGTCATTTTGAATAAAAGGAATATTTTATTTCATAAGCTATATTTTACTCCCACCGTTACAAAAGTGGGTAAATTATTGCTGGTTATTAATAAAATTATTTAAACAAAATTAGATGTTTAAATGGATTTTAAACAACATTTAAGACATTTGTGACGCTACAAGTCCAAGTACAAGCTCATTTACTAGTCTCTCTCTACTGGTCATCTACCTGATCTGTAGCAGCACTCGAGTTCAGAAAGGGATATTATCAAATCATTTAACTGATTATCCTCAAATTACTCGAGGTCACAATCAAATTATCATTATTAATCAGCATCAACATTGAAACCAAACTGCTCAAAACACATCGAACTGAAAGTTTCAGCTTCTGTTTCATTTTCACTGGATATAATTTCATATCAGAACGTTTATAATCTTACATTTCGAGCAGGAGTCATCAATCTTATCTGCAAAGGCCTGCTGAGGCTGCAGGCTTTCATTCCAGTCCAACTGGAGGCATGACTGATTGTTGACTGGAAACTAAGATGAACCGATGGATGGATGAAGTGAAATCAGGAGCCTGCAGCCTCACCAAGGCTTTGATAAGATTAAAAAAAATGCCTGGTTTAGAGTATAAATATTTATTGTAGAAAACTGTTGTTCAATGATAAAACACTTGGGTTAAACACATATGCATCAATTTGGTAAAAACAGCAATAGACAGTTATATGCTTAATTGTCTTTTTTCTGGGGGGGGGGGGGGGGGGGGGGGGTTTCCATTTCATTTGCTGTCTGTGGTAAATTCATATATACCCAACATTAAGAAGCTAGTTATTAAAATAAGGAAATGCTTTTCAACTTAAATACTGTTCAACTACTATTTCGACTTTGTGCTGAAAGTTACGGAGTGAAATTGATAAGGCCTTCCCTAGTGGATGGGGAATTGATCTTGAATTCAACATCCTCCGTCCTAACAGAGAGCAACGACGCTGAGGCTGACCGCGTGGAACGGAAGCTGTCAAGTGGATTTTGTATGCAGATGATGTTCTTTTCTCTAAATCCGTGTATGAGGCCGAAAAAGTTTTGAGCATACTTAATGAGACCTGTAAGCGTTTTGGGCTGGCGAGATCCTTCAAGAAAACAAAAACGCAGGTGTTCAATGACCAATCTCTTGTGCAGGAGTAAACATTGCTGAGTATGGATGGCCAGACCATCGAAAACATGAAAGAATTTAGGTATCTTGGGCAGGCTGCAAGCAATATGGAAGATGGGTGTTTCACTGAACACTGTGTGGCTCGTGCGACAGCGAAGTTTAATGAGTTGAGAATTGTGTTAACAGACTTTAGGTTGTCTATGGCCTAGAGCTGGGCGATAAATCGATTCATTCAAATTTACAGTTAAGGACAATGTGTTTTTATGAAAATTTGTTCTCTCTCAGTTTTAACTTCCGCCACCGATGCTCCCCTCCGCATGTGCAGAACGGATCGGGCACTGACACTATAGCCCTCCTCCCGCGCACTTGCCATAGAGACACACAAACAACATGGCAGCGATTGGGGGAAAACCGCAACTTGTGCCCAAGAAAGGAGTAACTTCCTCCGTGATCTGGAATTGGTTCGGTTTTGCGGCGTCGGACGCAGACCAAACAAGTCCTCGTTGTAAGGTGTGTTTGAAAACGGTTGCTTCCAAAGGAAGCAGCACGACGAGTTTATTCCAACACCTTAAACAGAAGGATGCAGCGGAGTGAGAGAAGTGCTGCTCCCAGCGGAATGAAAACAGCCGCAGCACGAGCACACCATCCAAAGTAAAGCAAGCAACCGTCCCGGACACATTTACGAACTATGTGCCTTATGATAAGAATGGGGCACGGTGGAAGGCAATCACAGATGCTATCACGATGTTCTCATCTACAAGCTTGTTTTTTGGCTTCTGGTTGCACTTTAACCCCAAAGGGGAAATTTAAGTGAAAACAAAATAAAGGTAAAACTTGTTTTGAACCATTTCTTTGTCATCCGTAGTTTGATTTTTAGTAGGGGGGGAAAAATCAATTAAAATCGAAAATCAGATTTTTTTTAGGCCATATCGCCCAGCTCTACTATGACCACTAGAAGAAAGATCGTAGAAGTGTGCATTCGGTCGCGACTTATCTACGGCACGCAAGCGTGGCTTCCAAGTGAGCATCAAATGGCCAAGCTTGAGGCTTGCTGGGCACAATGTCTGCGTAGTAGGAAGGTTTCCGACGGGAAGGATGAAGCCTTTCACTTCGTTTACTCGAATGAAGACATTTTGAAAAATAAAGACTGTGCCCATCAGAGATCTCATCGTTCGGTATCTTAAAATGGATTGCTCACGTGTGGAGAGAAGAAAATGTAAGACTCATGAGAAAGGTCTTATTTGCATTGCTGATAAGAAAACGCGAGAGGCCCCTGGCTAAAGATCAGCAACCTGTTGGGGATCACGACCGAACAGGCGAAGAAGGCCACGCAGTCCAAACTTGAGTTTAGCAGGCTCATTAACACGTGTTTTGGCCTGCCTCCAGGGTGACTACTGCCACTTAAGGAGAACTACACTGTACTGTTAAAAAGATGTTCAATGAAAGTTTCTGACCACTAGTTGCACTGTAGAGAGCCACAGGTTAAAGCTTTGTACAATATTCGTTTAATACGCAGTAAATAAGGGTGAGACAGAACATTTTTTAAAAAACAGTGGGCTCGTTCAGAAGGAATGGTTTTATCATGTACCAGTATAGCTGGTGCAAACACGTTGTCTGAACACTAACACTGCAAGAGAAAAGAAAAGTGAAACAGCGGTAAGATTAAGTGGAAGAAATCCATAATCCAAATGAAGACCATAAGGTAACACTGAGCTCATTTCTCACACACACAAAAAAAAAAAAAAAAAAACAGGTTAATGTATGAAGGAGAAAACACGGGACGGATAAATTTCCATTCCCACTCAGCCTTTGAGAATGGAAAAGTAAAACAACAGCAAGCAGCAGTAGAGCAGCCAACAGGTTTTTTTTGTTGTTGTTGTCAAATTTCAAGCCACATAAGCCAAGCTTCAATGCCAGGCATTGCCCGAAAACCCAATTTGCCTGACCAAGATGCTCGGGCAGAAATATTTTAGCGAGTTAGGCCCATTCGGGCACACCTATGGTCAACTTCTTTAAGCACAAAAATGATTTTCGAGTGAGTACATTCCAAAAAACAAGACGTATTAACCAGCATCCTCGCCTCCTCTGTGATCGCTGTTTTGTTTTTTTTTTCTTCCCAATTTGTAACGGCGATTCTGATAGGCTCGCTTCAGGCACGCGTGCACATTTGTGCACTACGAGTGGTCGCTGGTGCCCTCTATGTTTTTCCAGGTTGACTTCAGGACGTCCATGTCTATATGTAAAAAAAAGCTAGTAGTAAGTACATTCAATGAATGGAAAGACTTGCTTTTGTGTCTCAAATAGTAAACCACACTATAAAGTTTGTTTAATTTCCTCCTTAATGCAATGGCAAACTGAATGATAAGACAGTACTGCAGTCCAGACTCCGGTTTTATAATGTTTTTAATCTTTGCAATATTGCTAGTCATTGTTATAGGCAAAACAAAATGTGTTGTGTGTCCTAAACACACTATAAAATTACATACTCTATATAGTCAACTCAATAGTATTACATACTAGTACTGTACATATATGATACTGATTTATGTTTCATGTTTTCAGGGCTTGTCTTGTTGTTCTGTTGCAGAAATAAATGTTAAAAAATTTTTTACTTTTGTCTAAATAACTCAATTATACCCAGAGAAAACATCAGTATTGCCTTGAACCGTGTACTTGAAAACTTGCCAAAATACCGCTAAATTTTAGAGCTAAAGGAAATTCGGGGGGGGGGGGGGGCATTTGAGGTGTCTAAAGTTAACGTTAAGGCCTGTAAGCTGATTTCTTTGCTTCCTGGTTTGACTTTGCCACTGGTTTCTTTACACTGAGGCAGTATCACTAAGTAGCTCAGTCACAATATCCCTACATCATTTATGTCACCACCAGGAACGTCTCGATGGGTCACACCGTGCAAATCCAATAGCTCCGATTCCCACTGGAGCCACAGCAAAAGATTACTGTAAATGTTTCTAGGTCTCCAGAGTACTGATTAACGTTTCGACTTTACCATTAGTTTGAACAGGGTGTTAGAGAAGTAGTTTGACTCAGAAGAATGCTGAAGTTTAAAAGAGGATTTCAAACATGCAGAGATGGCAATTTTCACTCAGTGCATCAGGTCTGTAATACAGTCAGATGTCCACGTTAACTAAATGTCAGGGCTCAAGTAAAACACAGTAACACGTCAGGTAAATACAGCAGAGGCAGGCTGTACCAGCTGAACGCAAGTTTGATCATAAGTATGGGTATAAAGTCTACGAACGTCATAAAGAGATATAAATCAAAATCAAATACAGTAAATTAGTGACTCAGTTGATCCATCTTTTGCACTGGTATGAGCTTGTTCTGTTCTACTGCCTGGGCTCTCCTACAACAAATTTAACAACAACGTTGTAATGAACCACAGCAAACAAATCCTGCAAATCTGATCTGTGATACGCTGAACTACAGAATCACATTAGATAAATGGTCAAGTCTGTGAACTGTTTTGCGGTTATACAGTCTACCGCCCTGTCCATCTCTAAACGAAAAGAAGCAGGTGTAATAAACGTTCGTTTATTCTGAAACTACACTGCGTGTCTATAAGCAGATATTTTACTGTTGGCATATAATGAATAAACATAAAGCACAGGCTGTTTGAAGACATCTCAAACCACAAACAATAAAAAAACTACTACTAGAGCAGCGGCTACGATTAATCGACACCTTCTCAGATTTACCAATAAAAAAAACTATTTTACAAAGATGACTTTCAGTTACAACAGTTATTATTGGTTAATTAATCAATTGGAAGACCTGCCTCGTTACCTGAGATGGAAATTTTTTTCAGCACGATCGTCAATCTGAGGAAAACCCGGATGTTATCATCGCAGGTAAGCATGGTGGAAAGATCATGGACATGTTTTTACTTATCAAATTCACCGATATTTCGTCATCTCCTTGTCGAAACCTACTTTGTTTCTTATTCTCTCATTTGACAGTCGCCATTTTGTATCTAAACGTGTGTTTGAGAAGTCACGTGAGGTGTCGATAATAGTGATCACTTTCACTGGTGTCCACCATTATCGACACCCTGTGGAATGAAGTGACATTTACAACTGTTATGAATCGATCTTTGTGTAACATTGTTGAAGTCGATGAAGTACTAAAAAAAATAAAAAAAAATTTTTTTTTAAACGGGCTGTGATTTATAATTTTTTTTTCTGATTCATTACAGAATGGAATGTTTAGAGAGTATTTGGAATCTGACTGCAATAAACAGAATTAGACCAGAATAAAATTCCAAGCATTATTTAAAAAAAAAAAAAAAATTACATGCTTGGAATATTCAGATTTTTTTTTTTGCAGTTTGTTGTAAATATCTACCACATATTACAATATCAGTAGACATTTTATATTTTGGTTCGATGAACGACATACAACCTTTGACCTGGATTTTCATGTGGTTACAATGTCAAGTGTCAGCTGACGTTTATTGGTAAACTACAAAACTAGAAAATTAATACAAAACAACGACGAACAAAATGCGATCTACGGAGTGGAACAAAGATTTTCTGACACAGGTGAAACATTATCAGTTCGTTTGCAAACAAACATTAGAATTACGTCCTCTTTTACGACATCGATGTATTTATATCAAAGATATTTTGCTCTAAATACAAAGTCTACGCAAAACAAATTTTAAACGGTGTCAAGAACTGTGGACAAAGGTGTCAAGAACTATGGAACGGTGTCACGTGATCTGATACACTAAGTATTCGGGAATCGACTCGGTGGGGTTTTTGAGTCGTTATTCATGCACAATTCACGTCTTGAAAGTCTTTCGTACTTTTTAAATAACCAAAAGATCGTCGATAATTGCAGCCTCCGCTCTTCTACATACTAAAGATGACCAAAAATTAAAAAAAAAGGTTGATAAAACCACTTGTTGAAGTTGATGCAACAATTCAGCTTCGATCATATATATATATATATATATATATATATATACAATAAAAAAAATCGGACAGAGTAAAGTGAGTATTTTAATTCTCATCCCAGTTGAAGTTGGCCTTCGTTTACAGACGTGAGATGAGCAATGCCACATGGTTGAGATCCAGTCCGATGTCTGTGAACCAGCAGGTCAGCGAGTTAATGTGTAAAACAAACCCTTTCTAACAGGCTAGCCGGCTAACTCCAAACACACACAGAGCTGTTTCGTGATCAGAGAAATGTTGAAAATGTTTATTTGTCTTGATGAATATTAACGACATTGGGGTCACCCTCGTACGATAAAGTAGAGGGAGAGAGGGAGGAGGGGGGGGAGCTGTTGCTATACTCACTCCCACCAAACAACGCTAGCTACCGATGCTAACAACACAGCACTGCTGTAAACACTCTGCTTTCAAACAAACGTCTGATTAACATTTCTGTTCATCACATTGTCAGCCTGTTAACTGTTTATCCAACTAACACAACAAGTGTACAATAAACTAAAACATATAGTGCAAGGCGAGCGCCGGCCTAACTACCTGAATAACGCGCGAGTACAGCTAACTAGCTAGCTAGCTAGCTATCCAGCTCGCTAACTAACCACCCAGAACCCTGGAGAAGAAATAAGGGTTGTGTTTTAAACAGGTTTAATCATCCGACAGAAATTCACACAGCGAATTTTGTCGCCTCATGTCGCCTCACAGTCCACAGCATACAAACACGGAGGCCTGGAACATGTGCACGGTTTAAACAACGAGGCCTTCGTTTTCTACTCGGACCGTGTAATAAGGCTAACCGGGGCCCACTTTATATTCATAGACAATCCGGTTAGCAAGGCAGCTAAGCTAAGGCTAATGCTAGCTCACTCACTCACTAGCTATTCAAGGAACCAGTTAATACTACAACTATACATTCATTCTCAAACTAACCTCGTGGTTAAAAGCGTTAACTGCATCCATTGTGTTCCACCTTTACTGACTTTCTTTCTCTTCGTTAAATATCCAAATAAATGAAGTACTGCGCCTTAACGGGCCATCCCAACATGTCCGCCACCTCTCGCCCTCAGGAGAAGACAGGAGTGGAGTCGTTGCGACACGCAAGGCATGCTGGGATTGCTGGAAGTGTTTCCCAGTTCATTGCACTAGATGGCGCTGTCGAGACAGCTTTGTGACTGATCAATTCGATTCCAACAATCCGACTACAGATCGATGAGGCTTCTGAAGTTTTCCTGGGGTTTGTATTTTTGAAACGAGATTGGAATCGATAGGTTGACGAGGTTATATCTAACTTCACAAGAAATATTATCACCCACACACCTTTAAAGGTGATGACATCTTTGTTAGTGATTTTTGCACTGCTCTTTTTACATCTATGTCGAGCGGCGGCGACAATTATCGACACCTTAACGATCTTTTGGCCGTTGCAAAAGTAGAAAAGACTTTCAGTACATAAATTGTGCATGAATGATTACTCAAACTTCCACTGGAAAAAAAAAAAGAGTTGATTCCTGATTACTTAGCGTATCGGATCACATGACACCATTCAACAATTATCGACACCCAGATGATTATTTATAAAATAATAATAATTGGTATGTGGCATTAAGTTAACAAAACATAGTTTTTATTTAAAATTTCTTTTACATAGACTTATATTTAGTACAAAATATCGTTTATAGGGGGCGGCACGGTGGTGTAGTGGTTAGCACTGTCGCCTCACAGCAAGTAGGTCCGGGTTCGAGCCCCATGGCCGGCGAGGGCCCCTCTGTGTGGAGTTTGCATGTTGTCCGCGTGGGTTTCCTCCGGGTGCTCCGGTTTCCCCCACAGTCCAAAGACATGCAGGTTAGGTTAACTGGTGACTCTAAGGCTACGTTTACATTAGACCGTATCTGTCTCGTTTTCTTCGCGGATGCACTGTCCGTTTACATTAAACCGCCTGGAAACGCCGGGAAACGGGAATCCGCCAGCGTCCACGTATTCAATCCAGATCGTGTCAGCTCCAGTGCTGTGTAAACATTCAGAATACGCGGATACGCTGTGCTGAGCTCTAGCTGGCGTCTCATTGGACAACGTCACTGTGACATCCACCTTCCTGATTCGCTGGCGTTGGTCATGTGACGCGACTGCTGAAAAACAGCGCGGACTTCCGCCTTGTATCACCTTTCATTAAAGAGTATAAAAGTATGAAAATACTGCAAATACTGATGCAAATACTGCCCATTGTGTAGTTATGATTGTCTTTAGGCTTGCCATCCTTCCACTTGCAAGTGGTAAGTGATGTGCGCTGGGATCACACACACAGCGGCTCAGTCCCGAATCACAGCTTGTTCACTTCACTCGCGTGCTCTGTGAGCTGCGCAGGGCCGGAGTGCGCACCCTCCAGAGGGCACTCGCTGTTCAGGGCGGAGTGATTTGGAGCGCAGGATGCCTGCGGAGCCGAGCGTATCCGTGTATTGGTATTGCTGTGTGCACGCAAATCGTGTATTGGTGTTGCTGTGTGCACACTAATCGTTTTAAAAACGTTAATCTGATGATCCACTGATACGGTCTAATGTAAACATGGGCTAAATTGACCGTAGGTGTGAATGTGAGTGTGAATGGTTGTCTGTGTCTATGTGTCAGCCCTGTGATGACCTGGCGACTTGTCCAGGGTGTACCCCGCCTTTCGCCTGTAGTCAGCTGGGATAGGCTCCAGCTTGCCTGCGACCCTGTAGAACAGGATGAAGCGGCTACAGATAATGAGATGAGATATCTTTTATATAAATATATCGATGCCAGTGTTTACGTAAATGAGGAAATGATTCTAATGTTTGTAAACAAATGAACTGATAATGTTTAACCTGTGTCAGAAAATCTTTTTGTTCCACTTTCTACCCACTTTCTAAATATTTTCGTAGATCGCATTTTGTTAATCATTCATTGTTGTTTGTATTAATTTCTAGTTTTTTAGTTTACCAATAAATATCAACAGGCGATTGACATTGTAACCACATGAAAATCCAGGTCAAAGGTCATATGTCATTCCTCGAATTTTTCTGAATGGAATAGAAAAATCTGAATATTTCAAGCATGTAATGTTTTATATGTTAGGAATTTAATTCTGGTCTAATTCTATTTATTACAATCGGATTCCAAATACTCTATAAACATTCAATTCTGTTATGAATCAGAAAAAAAAATGATTAGAAATCAGCACTTTTATTTTTTTAAAGTACTTCATCGACTTCAACAATGTTACACAAAGATCGATCCATAACAGTTGTAAATGTCGCTTAATTCCACAGGGTGTCGATAATGGTGGACGCCGGTGAAAGTGATCACTATTGTTGACACCTCACGTGACTTCTCAAACACACGTATAGATACAAAACGGTGACCATCAACTGAAAGCGTAAGAAACAAAGTAGGTTTTGACAAGATCATGAAATATTGGTGAATTTGATGAGTAAAAACATGTCCATGATCTTTCCACCATGCTTACCTGCGATGATAATGTCCGCATTTTCCTCAAATTGCTGATCGTGCTAAAAAAAATTCCATCTTGGGTAACGAGCTGTGTCATCAGACGACAAGATCAAAGGGCAAGGAGGGTCTTCTGGTTGATTAATTAACCAGTAATAACTGTTGTAACTGAAACTCACCTTTGTAAAATTGTTTTTTATTGGTAAATCTGAAAAGGTGTCAATTATGGACTGTTGATAATTGTAGCCGCCGCTCTAGTTCACTTCAGTTTCTGTCTCATTATTATTATTATCAACACCCATAATGTCTCAGGAAACTGATGCATGTGTCAGTTGGGTATTAAATATCACTTGTCAAATTTATCATCAGTTTAATAAAAACACATATATAATTTCTCACTCACATATCTCTCCTTTAGGACCACAAAGACAAATTGTAAGCTACATTATTATATTACAACATTCATAATTCCAGATGACATCCCAGCTTACAAGACTATGATGATATAAATACCATATGTCTTCCAAGTTTCTCTCACACAGCACTCACACACATAAATACCTTTTTCTCCAATACATCCAGGCTCAGTTGACTGCAGCACCTCATTTGTGGTGTCTGGACAACACAAATTTATGCTGACATTAATATTGTGTAAAAAACAAACAAACAAATAAACAAACAAAAACTATTTTATCCCTATATCTGACTAATTGCCAGCCTTTGGCATATGGTATGGTCAGTTGGCTGGTCCTGCGTACACTCAGAAAAAATTGGGACAGAGGCATTATTACCATTGTATTACATCACCTTTCATTTGAATAACACTTTAATCGTAATTGTTGCAGTTTTGCAACTGGAATTTTTGTCCATTCTTGCTTGATACAAGACTTCAGCTGCTCAACAGTCCGTGGTCGCCGTTGTCTGATTCTCCTCTTCATGATGTGCCATATATTCTGATGTAATACAATGGTAATAAAACCTCTGCCTCAATGTTTTTTGAGTGTGTTGCAGGTGTCAAATTCTAACTTCACTGATATTGACAAAATACAATTAAGTTGGTCAGTAAAACTATTGAAAATCTTTTCTTTGTACTTTTGTCAGTTAAATAAAGATTCATGTGAATTAACAAATCACGGATTTTTTTTTGTTTTTATTGCATTTTGGAAAAGATCCCAACTTTTCTGGAAATGGCGTTTCCACGTATCTGTAGCCTCTTATGCTGTGCACGGTCGCAGGCAAGCTGGAGCCTATCCCAGCTGACTATGGGCGAGAGGCGGGGTACACCCTGGACAAGTCACCAGGTCATCACAGGGCCAACACACAGAGACAAACAACCATTCACACCTATAGTCAATTTAGAGCCACCAATTAGCCTAACCTGCATGTCTTTGGGCTGTGGGGGAAACCGGAGCATCCGGAGGAAACCCACACAGACATGGGGAGAACATGCAAACTCCACACAGAAAGGCCCTCGCTGGCCACTGGGCTCGAACCCAGAACCTTCTTGCTGTGAGGCGACAGTGCTAACCACTACACCACTGTGCTGCCCTTTTATATATCCATCCATCCATCATCTGCAGCTGCTTGTTCTACAGGGTCGCAGGCAAGCTGGGGCCTATCCCAGCTGACTATGGGCGAGAGGCAGGGTACACCCTGGACAAGTCCCCTTATATATTCAAATACTCAAATGTATAGGACTAGTGTCTAAGTTTGTAGGAGGGGTTAACAGAGAGAATAATGGACACAGTAAGAAATTGGAGCCACAGGGTACTTTAAACTTAAAACACGTTGTATTAAAAGGTCTCTTCAGAAAAAAAAAATTAAACCAAATAAGGGTTCTCTCACTAAGCGGGCATTCTAATGTTAACTAACATATGGATACCATACTTAATGCATTCAATACCACAATAAATGCTTGTTTCACAGTTTGAACAAAAAAAAAAACACAAACTGGTTACTTAACACAATTCACTTGCGATGGAAGGAACTGTCTCTTTGTGTGTAATATAGAGTTCAGGCTTCCTTTGGTCCATTCATTTTTGTTCAACTTTGTCCTTTTGTTGTAGCCAGTTGAAGATTTCATATATATATATATATATATATATATATATATATATATATATATATATATATATATATATATATATATATATTAATTACATGGTCACGCGAAGATATGAAGTTTATCTTCGAGTGGTGAATACTCGTATATATTTCACGAGTGAGTGAAGCTCACTGTTACTCTTCTCACTCCAAGAGCAAGGTATGTAATAGTCTGTGAGGTCTTAAAGGAACCCAGGGTAACTTCGAAGCAACTAAAGACCTCTCTCACATTAATGTGAATGTTCATGAATCTACCATCAGGAGAACACTGGTGTGCAAGGCAAGGTTGCAAGGAGTAAATTATTATCTCAGAAGAATATTGGTGCCTGACTACAGTTTGCTAAAGATCACGTGGACAAGCCAGAAGGCTATTGGAAAAATTTTGTGGATGGATAACACAAAATTAGAACTTTTTGTTTTAAATGAGAAACATTATATTTGAAGAAAGGAAAACTCATTCCAGAATTCCAACATGCAATCCTTATCCCATCTGTGAAACACGGAGGTGATCATATCAAATCAAATCAAGTTTATTTGTATAGCACTTTTAACAATAAACATTGTCGCAAAGCAGCTTTACAGAATTTGAACGACTTAAAACATGAGATAATTTTATCCCTAATCTATCCCCAATGAGCAAGCCTGTGGCGACGGTGGCAAGGAAAAACTCCCTCAGACGACATGAGGAAGAAACCTCGAGAGGAACCAGACTCAAAAGGGAACCCATCCTCATTTGGGCAACAACAGACAGCCTGACTATAATATTAACAGTTTTAACAGGTATAACCCTCAACTGTCCTCATGGGGCCGTCCTTCACAGGAGCGGTGTGATAAAACTCCGACCAGACACAGGGCACCAGGATGGATCAAGCAGGTCCGAGGGGCAGAAGAGGCCAGCATCTCAATCCCAGGATCAACATGTAACTCAGAGGGACAGATTGGGGGGAGAGAAAGAAAACACATTGTTAGGTATGCCCTAAAAATGACAAGGATTAAATCTGTGTGGTAGGCTCGCAGAGACGAGAGTCTTTACATCAGGCATAACACACAACAATGGCATGTTAATATGGTAAAATATATCATGACCTGCTCTGGCTGGATGCTTGATTGGGTGATGGGAGCACACTCCTCAGCAATGATGAGATGCAGATGGGACCCTTAGGGCTGGCCAAGACAATTCAGTTACATTTCACCGGGTCTGGGACATGCGACAGAAGTCTGACGGCCGATTCCCTGCAGGCTACGATAGCCAGTCGAGGTCTCCACCCTCTCCACCAAAAGATTTCCTGTTGACTCCATGTAACTCAGAGGGACAGATTTGGGGTGGGGGGGAGGGAAAGAAAACACAGGTGGTTAGGTATGCCCAATGTCACCTGAATAAGTAGGAACAGTATACATATTGCACCGAGTACAAGCAGGGACTCCGGCAACTAACTATGACAGCATAACTAAAAGGAGAGAGCCAGAAGGTAACACAGGCATGAGGGAGCCCCGGGACATAAAGCAGCCAGCCACTACACCGTCAACAAACTCGAGTGAGCAAGTGAGTGGGGACTGACAGCATCCATACATCCCAGTTTACCAAAACACTCTATGTCTGAGGACCCTCCAGATCTACTCCTTTACCTCATAAACACCATTAACAAAAGGCTTGACTAAACAGATATGTTTTCAGCCTAGACTTAAATGCTGAGACTGTGTCTGATTCCCGAACATTACTTGGAAGGCTGTTCCATAACAGTGGGGCTTTGTAAGAAAAGGCTCTGCCCCCTGATGTAGCCTTCACTATACGAGGTACCAGCAGATAGCCTGCACCTTTTGATCTAAGTAGGCGTGGCGGGTCATAAAAGAGCAGAAGTTCACTCAGGTACTGTGGTGCGAGACCATTTAGTGCTTTAAAGGTCAATAGTAGTATTTTATAATCAATACGAAATTTGATTGGGAGCCAATGCAGTGTGGATAAGACAGGCGTGATGTGGTCATATTTTCTAGTTCTAGTAAGGACTCTTGCTGCTGCATTTTGAACTAACTGGAGCTTGTTTATGCACTTATTGGAACATCCAGACAGTAAGGCATTACAATAATCCAACCTGGAGGTAACGAAAGCATGGACTAGTTTTTCTGCATCATGCAATGACATTACATTTCTTATCTTTGCAATATTTCTGAGATGAAAGAAAGCTATCCGGGTGATGTTATCAATGTGAGTTTCGAATGAAAGACTGGGGTCAATAATCACTCCGAGGTCTTTTACTGCTGCACGTGAAGAAACAGAAAGGCCATCCAGAGTCACTGTGTAATCAGAAAACTTACTTCTAGCTGTATGTGGTCCTAGTACAAGTACTTCAGTCTTGTCAGAGTTAAGCAGAAGGAAATTAATAAGCATCCAGTGTCTAATGTCCTTAACACATTCCTCAATTCTATTAAGCTGGTGTCTCTCATCAGGTTTTGCAGAGACATACAACTGTGTGTCATCAGCATAACAGTGGAAACTAATACAATGTTTATGAATAATATCGCCCAGAGGTAACATATATAGAGAAAAAAGCAGTGGACCCAAGACAGAACCTTGTGGAACACCAAACTTTACCTCGGTACGTCTAGAAATATCACCATTTATATCAACATACTGATAACGATCAGTTAGATAAGACCTGAGCCAGGAGAGGGCCATTCCCTTAACTCCCACAACATTTTCTAGTCTATCCAGAAGAATGGAATGATCAATGGTATCAAATGCTGCACTAAGGTCAAGAAACACAAGTAGTGAGACACAGCCTTGATCAGATGCCAACAGTAGGTCGTTTACTACTTTAACCAGTGCTGTCTCTGTGCTATGATGAGGTCTAAATCCTGACTGATACATTTCATGGATGTTATTCCTATGTAAATATGAGCATAACTGCTGTGCCACAGCTTTTTCAAGGATCTTGGAGATAAAGGGGAGGTTTGATATTGGCCGATAATTGGACAGCTGACAGGGATCAAGGTCAGGTTTTTTAATCAGGGGTTTGATAACTGCTAGTTTAAAGGATTTGGGTACATAGCCAATCATGAGAGAAGAATTTATTATTTTTAGAAGCGGTTCAATTACTCCAGGCATTATCTGTTTGAATAGATGTGTCGGTAAGGGATCTAGTACACAAGTTGAAGCTTTTGATGCCGAGATTAATGAAAGTAATTCAGTTTCTTTTAGGGGAGTAAAACATTCTAACTGATGATCTGATACAGTTATATTGTTAACTACAAGGTCACTTTCATTGTCTAACCTTAAATTAGTAGTTTGAATTTTTTGTCGGATATTCTCAATTTTGTCATTAAAAAAATTCATGAAGTCGTTGCTACTACATACTGCAGGTGTGCATGTGTTGATAGTGGACTTATTCCTGGTTAATTTTGCTACAGTATTAAATAGGAATCTAGGATTATTTTTGTTATCTTCTATTAGGGAGGAGAAATATGTTGATCTCGCAGCACTAAGAGCTTTTCTATACTTCACGAAGCTCTCCTTCCAAGCTAATTTGAACACTACCAATTTTGTTTGACGCCATTTACGTTCCAGTTTTCAAGTGGTCTGTTTTAATGTGCGACTGTCCTGTTAGGGCGGGATGGTATCCATCCCACTCGGGAAGGTGCTGCTCTCATTTCCTGCAGCATAGGTCATAGTCTCAGAACAGGCCTAGTTAATTTCTGACAATCCAGAGCCAAGGCCAGGGAGCAGACGAACAGGCTAAACTGACTGTCTGCTAGCTGCACAGAGTCGTCACTCAGGGCCCACTACATCGAGACTGTGTCTGTTCCCCGAGCTCAACAAAAAGGTAGAAATTTTCAGAGAGTATCATATCATGGTTTGGGTCTATTTTGCTGCATTTGTGGCAGGATGGCTTGCTGTCATTGATGAACAATGAATTCTGAACTATTCCAGTGAATTCTAAAGGAAAATGGAGTACATCTGTCCATGAACTGCATCTCAAGAAAAAGTGTGTCATGCAGCAAGACAACCACCTGAAGCATGCAAGTCATTCTATCAAAGAATGGTTAAAGAAGAATAAAATTAACGTCTTGGAATGGACAAGTCAAAATCCTGACTTTAATCCAACAGAACTTGTTCTGTATGGAAGAACGGGCTAAAATTTCTCAATGTGCAGCACTGATCAATAGTTACCAGAAAAGTTTAGGTGCAGTTATTGCTGCACAGTAGGATCACACCAGATACTGAAAGCTAGGTTCACACACTTTTGCCACTCACAGTGGCAATACTGAATAATATTGAATAATTTTCCTTATTTTTTCGCAGTGGGGTTTCCATCAAATCCTGCGCTCTGATTGGCTGGCAAGCGGGTCTGTATCCTACGATACGGACCCCAGTTATGGACCCCAGTTATGGACCTCTGGCGACTCGCTCATTCACAACAACAACAACAAACATAGTAGAATTTTTTGTCAACATTTATCTTTTTTTTAAATAAGATTTATTTATAAGATTATCAAAAATTTTATAAATTTTTGCCAGCATTTCTCAGGAGAATAGCATGAATTTTACATCATGGATAATGACAGTGTTCACAGCGAAAGCGAGTTTTACTACCCTGAGGAAGAAGAAATAAAAGAAAACATTTCAGGAGAAAGCTAAAAACCTCTAACTTGCTAACGCCGAGCAAAAACATGGCTGAATCCCGAATGACTCAATTTTGTATAAATAGGGGACTACATAGGCAGCAAAATGTAGGTTTTTTTCCTGCCATGGAAGTGCACTTGTATACTGAGGTGGAAGCAATTTGCATTACAGCCATGAATTCAAAATGGCGGCTTGCCTTGGTTCAGCTTGGTTTTCCCTTTTGGGCGCTCTCGTTTTCTGTTAGAATTTGGTAAAGAAAAAAATAAATATATTATTTACCAGCTTAAGGTCGGGCCATATGGTGAAATACCGTGACCTCGGCCTTGAATACTGACCTTGACCCAGAGGGCCTCGCTCAGTACTTTCAAAACCTTGGTCATGGTATTTCATGATACGGACCTCCCAGCTGGTAAATAACATCTCATCTCATCATCTCTAGCCGCTTTATCCTGTTCTACAGGGTCGCAGGCAAGCTGGAGCCTATCCCAGCTGACTACGGGCGAAAGGCGGGGTACACCCTGGACAAGTCGCTAGGTCATCACAGGGCTGACACATAGACACAGACAACCATTCACACTCACATTCACACCTACAGTCAATTTAGAGTCACCAGTTAACCTAACCTGCATGTCTTTGGACTGTGGGGGAAACCGGAGCACCCGGAGGAAACCCACGCGGACACGGGGAGAACATGCAAACTCCGCACAGAAAGGCCCTCGCCGGCCACAGGGCTCGAACCCGGACCTTCTTGCTGTGAGGCAACAGTGCTAACCACTACACCACCATGCTGCCGGTAAATAACATATATTTATTAAATAAATAAATCATGAAGTAAAATATTTTGTCTAATTTGCTTAATTGCATTCTCTTTATCTACTTTTTGGACTTGTGTGAAAATCTGATGATGTTTTATAGAAAATTCTGAAGGGTTTACAAACTTTCAAGCACATTATTTCTGACCACATTTCTTCTGTGAAGCTGATGGGTCACCACAACCCTTCAGGGTTTTACTAATATGTTGGACAGTTCTTAACCCAATTCCAGTAATTTCAGCAATCTCCTTAATTCTTTTCTTTGCTTGATGTCAGGCTTGTAGTATTCGAGTCCAACTTGTGCCCTAATTTTAAGGACTTGTGACCTGACATGGAATTGAGCACTGATGACTCAGACTTGGACTCGGACTCGTGCATTAACTGCATTCAGACTCTTAAATAGATGACTTGCAACCACATAATAATAATAATAATAATAATAATAATAATAATAATAATAATAATAAGTTAAATTTATATAGCGCCTTTCAAAAAACCCAAGGATGCTTTACAATTATAGACAAGGAAAGAAAAAAAATATATATATATATAATAAAAAAAAGTAAAAAGTCCACCAAGTAGGGGTCAGGATGTAATTCCCGTGGTGTAGCAGCCACAGTCCCACCAAAACGCGCACGAAAACAAGTCCCACATCTCCAGCACCGCCGCCGTGACGCCGTCAGCAACACCACTTGAACACCACGCCGTGGATCCACACAGCGAGCAGAGAAGCTCCGCCACGCAGAGCGCTGGTGTGTCCCAAACCGCCTGCACAGCCGCTGCGATGCCACCAAGCAACATCGCTCGGAACATCACGCCAAGCGTTAAAGCGCAGAGCGCTGGACAACCACGAAGTAAATTGAGCAACAGGCTCACTGCAGTCCACAGCTGGGAGCACAGGCATCACCCACAGCGAACCAAAGCCTGGAGGGAACCGACGCCCAAAACTGGGTCCGGAGCTACACCACAACTGGCGGACAAAACACTCAAACAAACACCAAACTACACAAACACACAGGAAAGAAAAAAAATAGAAAAAGAAATAAAATAAGAGTTCCGGTGAGAAGCGGCAGCCAGAACGCGCACGACGTACCCTCAACCGGAAACGGAAACGAAAAAAAAAACATTCAAACGATCAAAATGTGCTACGTCATGAGCGTCCGCCATGATGGTGGATATACAAAGCAACTAGGATGGCAGCTGCTGAAAGCGTGTCTGTAAACAATGCTGAATTTTCTCAGTATTACCGTGATTTGAATGGTCGAGCAAAGATTCGATACAAAGAGAAGATAGATATGTGTGGTTTTGACCCATATTATTTAAAAAAGTTAGACTTTTCTGAAGATAAGACGTTTCTACCGACCATCGAGTATGAACACAGGTCATTTCATCCAATGCCTTTTCATCCAATAGTTAAGACATTTTGTCCAAAGCCTTTTTCATACACCCTATTGATTATTTTATTTGCTCGCTTGCATGTCTATGTTTCCGGCTGGATAATATTAAAATCTTCAAGCGTGGAGCAGCGCTCTTGCGGGGGCTTCATTCGTGAATCCCGGACCGAGGCACAGTCCTACCGACCCGAGACTATGCTCTTTCAAAGGGGTAGGCTTAGAGGGAGTTGCCTGTAAAATTTGGCTTCTCTGTGAGCTCCACTGGCCGAGTTATTAATTTTTAAAGTCAGCTGGATCATGTTAAATCTTTAGGTGCTGAGCAGCGCTCTCGCAGGGCTTTCATTCACAAACACCGGAATACCTGAAATATAAAATAATTGATAGTGCATATGAAAAAGGCTTTGGATCAAACGTCTTAACTATTGGACGAAATGGTCATTGGACAAAGTGTCCTGATCCCCTCGTCTCCTCTCCGTACTAAGCCTCAGAGTTTCCTTGCCCTCTTTCCGAATCACGGATGGAATTCTAAAAAATTGGAACGTGCCACAGTCACGAGCACTGTTGTAACCACAACCATATACAGCACAAAGATATGGCATAGCTAAAAGAACACTTAAAGCAGTGGAAAAACAGAGAGAGTTGCGCACGCATGAGTATGTTTTGTATGGAATGTTGCTTGACCCCACATTTGTATATCCACCAACATGGCCAACATCCAGGTCTCTATTTTGCTTTGACATCACTTAAAAGTCAAGGATCAGAGACGAGGACTTGGATTTTTTCTCTACTTTTTGTAACTGTAACAGTTCAGTGTTCGTGGGTGGAGCACAGAGGACGGCAGGACAGAGATCAGGTTTGACAGAACGTTTTATTGCCACACTTTTCAGCATAACAATTATGTATGCACTTTTCAGACACACACACTCAGCGTCTGGTTCAGGAAGATCTCCCCTGCTCTCTGCTCTCCCTCCTTAAATAGGGTGCGGCCACTGGAAAGACACACACAAACAGGTTAATTGCCGTCAGGTGTAGTGATTCTGCCACTTACCTTCCCTGACTCCGCCCTCCTGTCACAGACCGGCGCTTGACCACGCCCCCGCTGCCACAGTAACATGCCATAATAATTTGGCATAAGATATTTATATCTACATTAATTTTTGTACTAATTTCGTGCAAGAGTGTCACAACTGCGCACCTTGGTGCTTGCATCAGATAGACTCTTGGGCGCGCTTCCGACAATGCACACGCCAAGCTGACTCTCGCACATGCACCATAAACAACTCGCATCTGCACAGGATTAAGGCTCAATCAGTGTGCCGATATAAAAACTGTGAAAACACACTTACTTTGCGAAGTATTGAGTTGCGTTGCTGACACATTACCGAGTCTTATTTCCTTGTTTGGTTTCCTGGTCCCTGATTTCCTGTTTCTTGTCTTTGATTCTGCTGAGTCTATGATAGCCTGTTTGTGCCTCGCTCAACCAATTGCCTGTTTCACTGTTTTGTGATTTTACTTGCCATTCTGGATTGTTTAACTGTCTTCACTTGTATTAATAAACACACCTTCTGCACTTCCATCCGTCTCCCAACCATCTTTGACAGAATACTTCACACTCCCTGACAAAGAGAACGCACATTCACCTGTTCATATGTCATGTTCAGGAACAAACTAATGTTAAGGGTGCTAAAACAGATACTGTCAAATGGTGCGGTTAGAGTCTTGTTCTCGGACTCGACTCGGATCAATAGTGGACTCGACTCAAAATTTTTTTGAACAACTTGGACTTGACCTTGAGCACTGGGGACTCGAGACTGGACTAGGACTTGAGGTTTAGTGACTCGACTACAACACTGCTTGATGCAGGCCAATTTGACCCTTCTGAAACACAGCAACATCTTTTTCACGACTTTAGAATATGTCTTCCAACATGGTTGTTAAAGAAATGAGAAGTTATTTGCTGCATCAGTGAGGGTTAAAAGAACTGGTGAAACATATTAATCGCTGCAGTAATTATCCAATAAAAGGCTCTTAAGTATTTGCTTATTTAATCCAAATTAAGTTTAAATCCTTATAACTAATAGATATTAACTATGACATTAAAACCACTGACAGATGAAGTGAATAACGTTGATCATCTTGTTACAATGGCACCTACCTGTCAAGGGCAGGGAATTAGGCAGCAAGTCAACAGTTCACTTGCGTAAGTGTTTGTGCAACTTTGACAAGGGATAAATTGTGATAGCTAGATGACTGGGTCAGAGCATCTCCAAAACAGCAGGTCTTCTGGGGTGTTTCCAGTATGCAGTGGTTAGTACCAGTCAAATGTGGTCTAAGGAAAGACAACCAGTGAATCGGTGAAGGCTCTTTGAAGTGAAAGCTAGCTCATTTGGTCCAATCCCACAGAAGAGCATAAATTGCTGAAAATTTAATGCTGGCAATGCAGTGGCGGCTGGTAGTCTTTCAAACAGGGGAGGCTGGTCGGTTACGATATTTCCAGATTTTAAAAGAAAAAAGAAAAAACACATCAATTTTGCCCATACTCTTGCCTCTGATCTGGCTGATTGTTGGCAGGGTCACAAACTGTGAAATAACAGGTTCTTTTGGCCCATTAGCCTACTGTCCAATATACATGATGGTGGTGTTGGAGGGTATATTTTAACATTAAAATATAAAAACAGCCTTTCTGGATTAAAAACAGCCTTTCAGCCAACGATCCAGCATCAGTGTGGACAGGCCTGAAGAATATCACTAACTACAGGAGACCATCCCCCTACACTGCAATGAACCATCAACTGGCTGACAAGTTGAATGTGTTCTACTCCAGATTGGACAAATTCACACCTCTCCCCCCCTCAGACATTAAAGACCCATTCACACCCCCTGCTATTCTGCCTCCTCTCGCCTCTGACCCCACACCAGCACTCAAGATCTGTGAAGAGGATGTTTGTCAGCTTTTTCGCAGACAGAAGATCAGGAAGGCACCTGGCCCAGATGGTGTATCACCCTCCTGTCTGAAGGTCTGTGCTGATCAGCTGGCTCCCATCTTCACCCAGATCTTCAATAGATCCCTGGAGCTGTGTGAAGTCCCCTCATGCTTCAAACGCTCCACAATAATCCCGGTTCCCAAGAAAACCACCATCACAGGACTGAATGACTACAGGCCTGTAGCTCTCACATCTGTAGTCATGAAGTCCTTCGAGAGACTGATGTTGTCACACCTGAAGGACATCACAGACCCCCTGCTGGACCCCCTGAAGTTTGCCTACCGGGCAAACAGGTCCGCGGATGATGCAATCAATATGGGAATGCACTACATCCTGCAACACCTTGACTCTGCAGGGACGTACGCCAGGATTCTGTTCGTGGACTTCAGTTCGGCATTCAACACCATTGTTCCAGACATTCTCCACACCAAGCTCACCCAGCTCACTGTGCCCTCCTCCACCTGTCAGTGGATTACAAACTTCCTGACTGATAGGAAGCAGCAGGTGAGGATGGGGAGCTTCATATCCAGCACTCGGACTGTCAGCACTGGCGCCCCACAAGGGTGTGTGCTCTCCCCACTGCTCTTCTCCCTTTATACTAACGACTGCACCTCAAGATACCCGTCTGTTAAACTCCTGAAATTTGCAGACAATACAACGGTCATTGACCTCATCCGGGATGGTGACGAGTCTGCATACAGACGGGAGGTTGAACGGCTGGTCTGATGGTGCGGTCAGAACAATCTGGAGCTGAACACGCTCAAAACTGTGGAGATGACAGTGGACTTTAGGAGGAGCCCCCCCACTCTGCTGCCCATCACCATCAACAACAACACTGTGACTGTCGTTGAAAGCTTCAGGTTTCTGGGTTCCACAATCTCTCAGGACTTGAAGTGGGAGACCAACACAGTCACTATCATCAAAAAGGCTCAGCAGAGGTTGTACTTTCTGCGCCAGCTCAGGAAGCTCAACCTGCCTAAGGAGCTGCTGACACAATTCTACTCTGCCATCATTCAGTCTGTTCTTTGCTCTTCCATCACTGTTTGGTTTGGATCGGTCACCAAACAGGAGAATAATAGACTGCAACGGACAATAAGGTCTGCAGAGAAAATTATTGGTGTCAACCTGCCCTCCATTCAAGACTTATACTCGTCCAGAGTCAGGAAACGGGCAGGTAACATCTTTGCGGACCCATCACACCCTGGTCACAATCTGTTTAATCTTCTCCCCTCAGGGAGGCGATATAGATCTCTGTATACAAAAACAACCAGACACAAGAACAGTTTCTTCCCTCAGGCTGTCTCTGTGATGAACAGCTAAAATACAGATTCACATATCAGTAATATCACTTGCAAAATATCTGCACACTCATACTGTCATTCTGTGCTCACTGTTACTTATATTTATACTTATTTAAATTTACTATTCATCTTTGCACTATGCACCATATTGCACCAAAAGGGAAATCCTTTCTGTGATGAACAGCTAAAATCCAGATTCATATATCAGTAATATCACTTGTAACATATCTGAACACTTATACCGTCATTCTGTGCACACTGTATACTTTATATTTATTTAACTATTCCATACTTGACTTACCCGGATTACTTTGCACTATGCACCTATTTTTGTTGTTGTTGTTGTTTGCTTGTTTGTTTGATTTTGTGTCTATGCTTTTTTTAATCTGTTTTGTACTATGAGAGCTAAGTGAACCGGAGTCAAATTCCTCGTGTGTGTCCACATACCTGGCAATTAAAGTGTTTCTGTTCTCGGCTGTGTTTTTGTTTAAAAATGTTTTCCAAATTGTAGATGTGTTTAATTCATATCCAGAAAAAAAAAAAAAAAAACAAATATATATATATATATATATATATATATATATATATATATATATATATATATATATATATATATTCCAATATAATATACTCAGCATAAACATTTTAAATAGATTCTATATTTTTGGTCCATCCATGACATATTACTAAAGTAGCCTATTTACTGTTGTTGATGTGGGTCACTTGCTGTTAGCCAATTCACTTTCTCGTACCAGGAGAGCTGAAAGGAACGAGTATTATTCCCTACCTTTTTCACCAAGTCAATTTGAGGTGTTGGTCTACCCTGCTCTTTAATTTTAATTTTTTCCTCGAAAGGAAGACTGGCAAATGGCTTCGCCAAAATTAAATCAGCAATGCTTGGCATCCGTGCGCAGCTTTCTTGCTAGCTGACTAGCCCCCTCAAGTTCAAGTTCAGTCACTCAAATAAACGAAATTTCTGGAACTAAGATAGCAAACTTGACAACACTATATTTACACTTTATTTACAATGAAAATATATACAAACTAGACAGGGACACTCTAATGAGTGCAAACCCCGCCTTTTCCCTATTAAAATACATTGGGCGAAAATTTCGAAGTTCTGCCATGACCTTGACCTTTGACCTCCAAAATTTAATGGTTTCCTTCCTGGGTGATTGGCAACACATGTACAAAATTTGGTCCAAATCGATCCATTGGTTCTTGAGATATCTTGCAGACACACAGACAGACAGACAGACAGACAGATACACACACACACAGACTGACGCAGGTGAAAACTAGACAGGGACACTCTAACGAGTGCAAACCCCGCCTTTTCCCTATTAAAATACATTGGGCGAAAATTTCGAAGTTCTGCCATGACCTTGACCTTTGACCTCCAAAATTTAATGGTTTCCTTCCTGGGTGATTGGCAACACATGTACAAAATTTGGTCCAAATCGATCCATTGGTTCTTGAGATATCTTGCAGACACACAGACAGACAGACAGACAGATACACACACACACAGACTGACGCAGGTGAAAATAATAACCCCTCCGACTACTGTCGGCGGGGTTAACTAAAAAAGCTGGTAGAAACTGCATGTAATGAATGAAATCGAAATGTAAGCTGATCTCTTACAATACACCACACCACTTGCGAATCCGCATGGGACTGAACTGAAATTCACCGCTGCCTGTCTATATTTGAAACGAGCTGTCAATCAAAGAAAATATCCGGCCGCTTTCACCAATCACCAGTCTCCTTGCGGAAACTGCCATGCCCCTCCCACTGTGAGGCTTGGAGTCCGTGGGTGGGCATTTTCGCAGTATTTGTCCAATAACCGTCTTGCATTTTGAGATTGAAAAGCACATAGCTCCCAAATGCCATTGAAGTCCACTGAGGCTGGGAGTCCGTGAGACTCCGTGGGCGGGCGTTTTCGCAGTATTTGTCCAATAATCGTCTTGCATTTTGAGATTGAAAAGCGCATAGCTCCCAAATGCCATTGAAGTCCACTGAGGCTGGGCTGCATCGCGCTGTCACGAGGGGGAAAAACTCACGCACACATTAGGCGAACTGGGGAAAGTTATAACGGAATGATTTCGCACTGTAGTTGGGTTGAGCACATATATTTCTATGATTCTGGATCTGAAATAGGAATGTTATAAGGTCGGCTATAACATAAGCCTAGCGCAATTCATCCTACACGATGTTCGTCATTTTTAGAGGAGGCTGAGCCTCCCTCGTTGTCTTAGAGCAATCGCCCGTGTGGCAATGATAGAAAGGTATCAGAACACAAAGAGTTCTCGCACACAACTTGCTGTGAATGGGGCTGCATAGCCGCAGACTACTAAGAGTGTCCATGCTGACCACTGTCCACTGCCGAAAGCACCTACAATGGGCAAATGAGCATCAAAACTGGAACATGGAACAATGAAAAAGGTGGCATGGTCTAATAAATCAAACTTTCTTTTATATCATATGGATGTGTGTGTGTGTGTGTGTGTGTGTGTGTGTGTGTGTGTGTGTGTGTGTGTGTGTGACTTACCTGGGGAGAAGATGGCACCAGGATGCACTATGGGAAGAAAGCAAGCCAGCAGAGGCAGTGTGATGCTCTGGGCAATGTTCTACTGGGAAACCTTGGGCCCTGGTTTTAATGTGGATGTTACTTTGATATGTACCTCCTTCCTAAACATTGTTGCAGACCAAGTGCATCCCTTCATGGCAACAGTATTCCCCGATGGCAGTGGCCTCTTTCAGCAGGATAATGCGCACTGCCACACTGCAAAAATTGTTAAGGAATGGTTTGAAGAACAGGACATAGTTCAAGGTGTTGACTTGGCGTTTACCAACAAGTGTGGTCTATGTAGGCTCTTCCTCACAACTTAAAAGGATCTGCTGCTAATGTCTTGGTGCCAGATATCATAGCACACCATCAGAGGTCTTGTGGAGTCCATGCCTCAATGGGTCAGAGCTGTTTTGAAGGCACAATGGGGGACCTACACAATATTAGGCAGGTCATTTAAATGTTATGGCTGATTGGTGTATATATTATACAGTATATATCCTGCTGGTAACAGCAGAGCATTTTTTAAGGAATTTCCACTAAGAGACCAACTGGTCTGGGCAATACAATCACAGGCCCCAGAGTCCATGCGGCTGCACTGCTGCGGCATATTCTGTGATGCAAATTGCCGCAATACAAATCCTCGTTTCAGCCAGCATAATATCAACATAGTTAATGCAGTGCCAAGTTTTCCTTGTTAAATGTATACTTGCATGGTACTTGGTTAATTAATTGCAACTGATTGAACCAAATGATAAGACATAACTTGGTTTAAAATTTGGTCTCCCAGTGAAGCTGGTTTGCCATTGACTAGGAGACCAAATCTGGCCACTGGGAGACCATTTGGTCTCCCAGTAACTATGTTAAAAAATGCTCTGGGTAACAAACAAATACTTCAAACATAAAATGTGAATTATTGTCTGCTTTTAACAACTAACATCTTATACTGATTCAACTTGAGTCACAAAAAAGTCTTTACACAGTTGTCTTGAGTTTGTGAGTTTGAATTCCAACAATGCTGCTGAAAAACGGCCACGCATACTCTCCCCTGTCAATCAGTGTCATGAGCCAATTATAGGTGTCTGTGAGCTCAGAAGGCAGATGGTGCTTTTTGCTAATCATGTTTTGCTGCTCTGTGATGAAGCATGAGCAGCTCGAAATGATACGGTTGGCTAGAGGAAGCACGTGTTAACTCTAACTTTCTTGAAGGAAACATGTGTTATCTCTCACTATCCGTGGTTGTTAGAGTTGTATGATCAGGGAGAGCTGGCTAGTGTCCTGTGCACAAATGTATTACAGTGTCTTGCAAAAGTATTCATCCCCCTTGGTGTTTGTCCTGTTTTGTTGCATTACAAGCTGGAATTAAAATGGATTTTGGGGGGTTAGCACCATTTGATTTACAGTGGTGCTTGAAAGTTTGTGAACCCTTTAGAATTTTCTATATTTCTGCATAAATATGACCTAAAACATCATCGGATTTTCACACAAGTCCTAAAAGTAGAGAAAGAGAACCCAGTTAAACAAATGAGACAGAAATATTATACTTGCTCATTTATTTATTGAAGAAAATGATCCAATATTACATATCTGTGAGTGGCAAAAGTATGTGAACCTTTGCTTTCAGTATCTGGTGTGACCCCCTTGTGCAGCGATAACTGCAACTAAATGTTTGCGGTAACTGTTGATCAGTCCTGCACACCGGCTTGGAGGAATTTTAGCCCATTCAGAACAGCTTCAATTCTGGGATGTTGGTGGGTTTCCTCACATGAACTACTCACTTCAGGTCCTTCCACAACATTTTGATTGTATTAAAGTCAGGACTTTGACTTGGCCATTCCAAAACATTAACTTTATTCTTTTTTAACCATTCTTTGGTAGAACGACTTGTGTGCTTAGGGCCATTGTCTTGCTGCATGGCCCACCTTCTCTTGAGATTGAGTTCATGGACAGATGTCCTGACATTTTCCTTTAGAATTCGCTGGTATAATTCAGAATTCATTGTTCCATCAATGATGGCAAGCCATCCTGGCCCAGATGCAGCAAAACAGGCCCAAACCATGATACTACCACCACCATGTTTCACAGATGGGATAAGGTTCTTATGCTGGAATGCAGAATTTTCCTTTCTCCAAACATAACGCTTCTCATTTAAACCAAAAAGTTCTATTTTGTTCTCGTCTGTCCACAAAACATTTGTCCAATAGTCTTCTGGCTTGTCCACATGATCTTTAGCAGACTGTAGACAAGCAGCAATGTTCTTTTTGGAGAGCAGTGGCTTTCTCCTTGCAGCCCTGCCATGCACACTATTGTTGTTCAGTGTTTTCCTGATGGTGGACTCATGAACATTAACATTAGCCAATGTGAGAGAGGCCTTCAGTTGCTTAGAAGTTACCCTGGGGTCCTTTGTGACCTTGCCGACTATTACACGCCTTGCTCTTGGAGTGATCTTTCTTGGTCGCCCACTCCTGGGGAGGGTAACAATGGTCTTGAGTTTCCTCCATTTGTACACAGTCTGTCTGTCTGTGGATTGGTGGAGTCCAAACTCTTTAGAGATGGTTTTGTAATGTTTTCCAGCCTGATGAGCATCAGCAACACTTTTTCTGAGGTCCTCAGAAATCTCCTTTGTTCGGCCCATGATACATTTCCACAAACGTGTTGTGAAGATCAGACTTTGATAGATCCTTGTTCTTTAAATAAAACAGGGTGCCCACTCACACCTGATTGTCATCCCATTGATTGAAAACACCTGACTCTAATTTCACCTTCAAATTAACTGCTAATCCTAGAGGTTCACATACTTTTGCCACTCACAGATATGTAATATTGGATCATTTTCCTCAATAAATAAATGACCAAGTATAATATTTTTGTCTCATTTGTTTAACTGGGTTCTCTTTATCTACCTTTAGGACTTGTGTGAAAATCCAATGATGTTTTAGGTCATATTTATGCAGAAATATAGAAAATTCTAAAGGGTTCACAAACTTTCAAGCACCACTGTACACAACATGCCTACCACTTTAAAGGTGAAAATTGTTTTATTGTGACACAAACAGTAATTAAGATGAAAAAACAGAAATCTGGGGCCTCATTTATAAA
The DNA here is from genome assembly GCF_027579695.1 of Neoarius graeffei. NCBI lineage: Eukaryota > Metazoa > Chordata > Actinopteri > Siluriformes > Ariidae > Neoarius > Neoarius graeffei. Next base: position 18,230,000 of record NC_083593.1, read on the forward strand.
ACTTTGCGTAGGATTTACGCCAGAAGATGGCGTGCGCATGAAACTCAGAATGTGCGTGCGCACAGAAATATTCTGATTTATAAAACTGTGTGCACGCACGTTCCACGCCAATTTCCCTTTATAAATCACAATCCACTCTAAGTTTGCGGCACCTGTGCGTACCTCTAGACACACCCACAATTGTCTATAAATATTCAGCGAAACACCCTTAATGAATATTGATATCTGTGGACAACATGCCCAAAACAGAAGGAAAGACAAAGAAGCGCAACTTCACCGACTGTGAAGTTGAAGTGCTAGTAGATGAAGTGGAGCAGCGTCGAGCTGTTTTGTTTGGAGGCCATAATACGGGAGTTACAAATGCGAAAAAAACGTGTGAATGGCAGCATGTAGCCGATGCGGTCAATTCTGTAGCTTCACAAGGCCGTACTATGGCAGAGGTCTCGTCTCGTCTTCTTCCGCTTATCCGGGACCGGGTCGCGGAGGCAGCAGTCTAAGCATGGAAGCCCAAACTTCCCTTTCCCCAGACACCTCGGCCAGCTCCTCGGGAAGAACACCGAGGCGTTCCCAGGCCAGCCGAGAGACATAGTCCCTCCAGCGTGTCCTGGGTCTTCCCCGGGGCCTCCTCCCGGGGGGACATGCCTGGAACACCTCCCCAGGGAGGCGTCCAGGAGGCATCCGAAAAAGATGCCCGAGCCACCTCAGCTGGTTCCTCTCGATGTGGAGGAGCAGCGGCTCTACTCCGAGCTCCTCCCGAGTGACTGTGCTTCTCACCCTATCTCTAAGGGAGCGCCCAGCCACCCTGCGAAAGAAACTCATTTCAGCCGCTTGTATCCGCGATCTTGTTCTTTCTGTCATTACCCAAAGCTCATGACCATAGGTAATATTGATGCGGTCAATTCTGTAGCTTCACAAGGCCATACTATGGCAGAGGTAAAAAAAAAAAAAAAAATGGTCCGACATAAAGGTGGACGCCAAGAAGAGGATCGCGGCACACCTCCAAAGCGTATGTGCAATGGGCGGGGGGAAGTGGGAGCCGGAGCTCACCCCACTGGATCAAAAACTGGCTGGTATTATAGGGGAAACCCTCCTGAGTGGAGTTGTGCGTGAGGAGGAGGGTGACACCATTGCTGGGCCACATGAACCAGCCGAGGACTCGGGTATGTAATTTTTTTTTGGTTGTGTATCAAGGAACCACCTCACATTGCACGTGTGCCCCCTTGTTTGAAAGGGGTGTGAAATTAATTGAAATGAGTCTTCATCCAGAAAAAGTATTTTATGAACAAAAAAATTCCCTCACAGTTGCTGGGTGTGTCAGTGAGGCCAGCAGTGTGTCGGCTGCGGCAGCAGAGGTCCCAAGGAAGTCCACGGCCTCCGATGCATGTGCATCCATGCTGAAACCAGCCATCAGCGCCCATATCCTAACAGATGCAGTGCTGCAGGTGCAGCGGGAACATGTGGATGCTGTCCGCGAGGTCGCCCGGGAGTTAAAAGAAATAAAAAATGAGTTGTCTGCATTAAATGCCAGCATTAAAGAATTTCTTAAAAAGTAATCATTTGTTTCCATACCTAATTATTTACAAGCGGCGCATCACCTCCTCGCGCTGGCGCACGGCTCCTGCGTTTGGGTGGAATGCCTGGGGATAGGGATCGGGGTCGAGATCAAGGTTGACCTCTTCAGCTTGCAAAGGCACGTTTTGTAGCTGTGCCACATTGTGCAGCACAGCATAGGCCCTAACAATCCTACAGACCTTTTCGGGTCTGTAACATAGCGCTCCCCCGGTGGCATCCAGACAACGCCATCTGCCCTTCAGGAGCCCGATGGTGCACTCCACAACAGCGTGCGCCTGGCTGTGGTGCAGGTTGTAAGTGGTCTACTCAGGCGTTTGGGGGTTCATAAATGGCGTGAGCAGCCACCGTTTCAGCGGATACCCACTGTCACCTACAACATAACTGAATGAGTAAAGGGTTGAATCTTTAGAAATGGTCTAAGAATGGTTACAAATACTTTCAGGATTTACTCATTAATCACCCGCACCCAGACAAGTGCACAAAATTAAGGATTATAAATGTTAAGTCAGTCACGTCTTTGATGCGCGATGTTATGTTTGTGTTAAACTTCGATTATTGAACCAATTTCGGGTCGTTCTCCCCGTTTCCTCCTGAGATCGCATTTTCCGCGTTTCCCTTTTTTGTGTGCGTACGCATGGGTCAGAGCTTGCATGGAAGTGCGCACATTTTACCGTCAAGTTCACTTTTTATAAATACCGAAGCTTGCATAGAATGTGGCGTACGCATTCTTTTGTGCATACGCATCGTTTATAAATGAGGCCCCTGGAGTTCGCAAAGTGTGGCAGCGGGGGCATGGCCAAGCAGCAGTCTGTGAATGGAGGGCGGGGTCGGGGAAGGTAAGTGGCTAAGTCATTCCACCTGCACCTGCTGTTAATTAGTGTGTGTGTGTGTGTGTGTGTGTGTGTGTGTGTGTGTGTTACAGGGAGGGAGCATAAAAGGAGAGAGGGAGAGCAGAGAAAAGGGGCTCTCTCCCCAACCACACCGCATGTGTGTGTGAGTGAGTGAGTGAGTGAAAGAAAGAAAGAAAGAAAGAAAGAAAGAAAGAAAGAAAGAAAGAAAGAAAGAAAGCTGAAAAGCTAAATGAAATGTTTGTTTAAACATCAACTCTCGCCTGCCGTGCATTTGTGCTCCACCCACATCAGGAACTGTTACACAAAGGTATTCACCCCCCAAAGTCAATACTTTGTAGAGCCACCTTTTGCTTCAATTACAGCTACAAGTCTCTTGGGGTATGTCTCTATTAGCTTAGCACATCTAGCCACTGGGATTTTTGCCCATTCCTCAAGGCAAAACTGCTCCAACTCCTTCAAGTTAGATGGATTTCATTGGTGTACAGCAATCTTCAAGTTATGCCACAGATTCTCAATTGGATTGAGGTCTGGGCTTTGATTAGGCCATTCCAAGTCATTTAAATGTTTCCATTTAAACCACTCCAGTGTAGCTTTAGCAGTATGTTTAGGGTCATTGTCCTGCTGGAACGTGAACCTTCGTCCCAGTCTCAAACCTCTGGCTGACTCAAACAGGTTTTCCTCCAGAACTGCCCTGTATTTAGTGCCATCCATCTTTCCTTCAATCCTGACCAGCTTTCCTGTCCCTGCAGATGAAAAATATCCCCACAGCATGATACTGCCACCACCATGCTTCACTGTAGGAATGGTGTTCTCAGGGTGTTGGGTTTGTGCCACACATGGCATTTCTCATGATGGCCAAAAAGATCAATTTTAGTCTCATTTGACCAGAGAATCTTCTTCCATGTGTTTGGGGAGTCTGCCACACTCTGTTGGACAAACTCCAAACGTGTTTTCTTAAGCAATGACTTTTCTGCCCACTCTTCCATAAAGCCCCACTCTGTGGAGTGTACGGTTTAAAGTGGTCCTATGGACAGATACTCCCATCTCCGCTGTGGATCTCTGCAGCACCTTCAGTGTTATCTTTGGGGTCTTTATTGCATTTCTGATTAATGCCCACCTTGCCCGGGCTGTGAGTTTTGGTGGGCAGCCTTCTCTTGTCAGGTTTGTCATGGTGACATATTCTTTCCATTTTGCTATAATGAATTTAATGGTGCTCTGTGGGATATTCAAAGTTTGGTATATTTTTTATAACCCAAACCTGATCTATACTTCTTCACAACTTTGTCTCTGACCTGTTTGGAGTGCTCCTTGGTTTTCATGTTACTTGCTTCGTAGTGTTGCAGAGTCAGGGTCCCTCCAGAACAGACTGATTTATACAGACATCATGTGACAGATCATGTAACACTTTGATTGCACACATGTGGATCTTAATCAACTAATTATGTGACTTATGAAGTGAATTGGTTGGACCAAACTTTTATTTAGGGGTTTCATACAAAAGGAGGGGTGGCACGGTGGTGTAGTGGTTAGCACTGTTGCCTCACAGCAAGAAGGTCCTGGGTTTGAGCCCCGTGGCCGGCGAGGGCCTTTCTGTGCAGAGTTTGCATGTTCTCCCCGTGCCCGCGTGGGTTTCCTCCGGGTGCTCCGGTTTCCCCCACAGTCCAAAGACATGCAGGTTAGGTTAACTGGTGACTCTAAATTGACCGTAGGTGTGAATGTGAGTGTGAATGGTTGTCTGTGTCTATGTGTCAGCCCTGTGGTGACCTGGCGACTTGTCCAGGGTGTACCCCGCCTTTCGCCCGTAGCCAGCTGGGATAGGCTCCAGCTTGCCTGCGACCCTGTAGAACAGAATAAAGCAGCTAGAGATAATGAGATGAGATATGAAAGGAGGTGAATACCTATGCACACTCCAGATTTTTGGGAATATTTTTCATCTTAATTATTGTTTGTGTCACAATAAAACAACAATTTGCACCTTTAAAGTTGTAGGCATGTTGTGTAAATCAAATGGTGCTAACCCTCCAAAAATCCATTTTAATTCGAGATTGTAATGCAATAAAACAGGACAAACACCAAGGCAGATGAATACTTTTGCAAGACACTGTAAAAGAAGCTTTCCATTTTTGGCCATGGTCACTTAAAGTGTATATCTGAATTCAGATAGGGGTACAGATACAGAGCACTAAACCAATACAAACACAGAGAGTGGCATCACATTACATCCATCCATTATCTGTAGCCATTTATCCTGTTCAAGGTTGCAGGCAAGCTGGAGCCTATCCCAGCTGACTACGGGCGAAAGGCGGGGTACACACTGGACAAGTTGCCAGGTCATCACAGGGCTGACACATAGACACAGACAACCATTCACACTCACACCTACGGTCAATTTAGAGTCATCAATTAGCCTAAACGTGCATGTCTTTGGACTGTGGGGGAAACCGGAGCACCCGGAGGAAACCCACGCGGACACGGGGAGAACATGCAAACTCCACACAGAAAGGCCCTCGTTGGCCGCTGGGCTCGAAACCAGGACCTTCTTGCTGTGAGGCAACAGTGCTAACCACTACACCACAGTGCTGCCCGCATTGCATTACACCCCTACATAATATGTTTTGTTACACATTTTAGATTGTGAAGTAAATTTTCTGTTTTCCCTTTCAATAAAGATTGCAAGCATAACTTAGAGAGAAAAAGATTATATTATAGAAGTTTCATCATACATGGTGTCATCCTGTCTGGGTGCTGGAGACACTCTCTCTGAGTGAAACAAACAAACAAACAAACAAACAAACCGACCCACCCTCACCCACCCTCTCTGGCTTCTTATAACAACACACACACACACACACACACACACACACACACACACACACACACACACCATTTTTCTCCATCAGGCAGAGGATTACACTGGACCTGAAATAAGAAAAATTTAAGAAACTCTTAACCATTCTTCACACAGAACAAACTGATTTGACAAAGTGTAACTTATCGTAAGTGACAGGGCGGCACGGTGGTGTAGTGGTTAGCGCTGTCGCCTCACAGCAAGAAGGTCCGGGTTCGATCCCCGTGGCTGGTGAGGGCCTTTCTGTGCAGAGTTTGCATGTTCTCCCCGTGTCCGCATGGGTTTCCTCTGGGTGCTCCGGTTTCCCCCACAGTCCAAAGACATGCAGGTTAGGTTAACTGATGACTCTAAATTGACCGTAGGTGTGAATGGGAGTGTGAATGGTTGTCTGTGTCTATGTGTCAGCCCTGCGATGACCTGGCGACTTGTCCAGGGTGTACCCCGCCTTTCGCCCGTAGTCAGCTGGGATAGGCTCCAGCTTGCCTGTGACCCTGTAGAACAGGATAAAGCAGCTAGAGATAATGAGATGAGATGATAAAGATATCTGAATTAACTGAACAAACTGTTTGCTTCCATAGTGTACATACAATTGAAATAGCAGTCATGAATGGCAGTGGTATAAAAATGTAATTTTAAAATATAAAATTGTATAAATCTAGTGGGCTGTGCAGTTTACTGAATGTATGATTGATGTGCATGATAATGATTCGAATTTTAGTCTTTTATTCAATTTGGAATATTGCATTAATTATGGTGACATTGATTAATGATCTCACTTGTAAGTTACATACAAGTTATTACTATACTTTGTCCTACAGAGGGCGCCATTGTCTCAAAAAGAGACAACTCAGGCGCGCTTGGAGGTTTTGGTATGGCGAGAAAGCATACGTCATGGCCCATGCCTCATTATTCATCATTCAGAGGGGGGAAAAAAGAATACACTGTATGTTAAGTTCTTGTTTGAGATTAAATGTTTTTCTAACATGACACCACTTGTAATGAATCTAATATCATTCACGTTTGTACCTGGCTTTACAGGTTTTACACACACCATCCATCACTCACATCCTGTTATCCATAAAACCAAAAAGGGAACAGTCACAGAAGGAAAATCAAATTGGATGTGATGGACATGATGGATGTGCAATATTTTGCTGCTAAGAGGTTGGAAAAGTGATTGTAATTTCAGACTAAGGGCAAAATCCCAGGCATGAATAATGTGATGAAGCTGCCATTTGCAGTTGCCTGGATTGTTATTTTTAAAGGCTGTGGGTGTGTATCCAGTTTTACATTTGGACAGTATTATAAAAACTTAACAATGATGCAATACTGAATATAACTGGATAGGAAAGACAAATGTCTTGAGTTCTCAGTTACTCTCTGTGACTGTGTCAAGCAGGCAGCTGCATGCTTTACAACTGAACAGAATATCATACAATTTAAGATTTGTGTAACATCCCAGTTCCAAAGAAACTCCTCAAGGCTTTGGGGAAACAGTCTGTGTACAGTTACAGCCCTTATGACTCCATGTATTCATTTCAGTGTGCAGTTTGAGGTTTTCAGGGGTGATAATAGATCTATAATAATCATGTCTGAACAACCCCAAATCAGAAAAAGTTGGGATAGAATGGAAAATCCATCAATCCATCCATCCATTATCTGTAGCCGCTTATCCTGTGCAGGGTCGCAGGCAAGCTGGAACCTATCCCAGCTGACTACGGGTGAGAGGCGAGGTACACCCTGTACAATTTGCCAGATCATCGCAGGGCTGACACATAGAGACAAACAACCATTCACACTCACATTCATACCTACAGTCAATTTAGAGCCACCAATTAGACTAACCTGTATGTCTTTGGACTGTGGGGAAAACCAGAGCACCCGGAGGAAACCCACGCAAGCACAGGGAGAACATGCAAACTCCACACAGAAAAGCCCCTGTCGGCCACTGGGCTTGAACCCAGAACCTTCTTGCTATGAGGCAACAGTGCTAACCACTACACCACCGTGCCGCCCAGAATGGAAAATTCAAATAAAAAAAGAAAGCAGTGATTGCTAAATTTATTTTGACTTGTATTTCATTGCAGACAGTATGAACCCAAGATACTTCATGTTTTGTCTGGTAAATTTAATTTCTTTTTGTTAATATACATCCATTCCTGTGTTTCAGGCCTGCAATACATTCCAAAAAACTTGGGATGGGACAATTTAGGGCTAGTAATGAGGTCAAACAATTAAAAAATTATGTGATTTGAAACAGGTGATGTCAACAGGTCATTGTAGTCATGATCTGGCACAAAATCAGTATCCAGGAAAGGCCGAGTCTTTGAGGAGCAAAGATGGGCTGAGGATCTCCAATTTGTCAACAAATACATGAGAAAATGATTGAAATGTTTAAAAACCATGTTCCTCAAAGACAAATATGAAGGGATTTGGATATTTTATCCTCGATGATGCATAATATCATGAAACGATTCAAGAAACCTGAAGGAATTTTGGTGCAAGATGGGTAAAGGCGCAAGCTTAAGCTGAACTAAGCTGATCTCCAATCCCTCAGACAGCACTGCATCAAGAAGCCTCATTCATCTGTCACTGATATAACCACATGGGCTTGGGATTACTTTGGCAAACCTTTGTCAAGTAGTACAATATGGAGTTACATCTGCAAATGCCAGTTAAAACTTTACTGTGCAAAAAGTTAACTGTGTTAAGTTAAAAAAAAACTTAACTTATGTTAACTGTGTCCATCACACAGTGGACCATGGACCATCACACAGTGGAAACATGTATAGAGATCTTGCAGTCACATGACCGGAAAGTACACAGCCGCCATTTTGTTGGTAAAAAACACCGCTGAATACTGCTGCACTTGTGTACAAAATGGATAAATTTCAACCGACAGACTACACGGCTCATTTTTCTAATGAACAGATAATTAGATATATGTCTAAAATAAACGACCTACGGATTAGTGACCCTTATGGCTTACCGGACGTAGTTTTCACAACCGTGTCAGTGAATATGGAACTGCCAGAGGTGGAATACCCAGACGTGTATAATTACCTCATAAACTTTCCCTCGCTGTTCAGTGGTGAAGCACTGCGTGCTTATAAATCTCTGGACAGTTATCTTTACAGAAATTCATGTGACCCCTAAAAGTGTAAAATAATTTTATATCTAGAGACTACATTGATTGTCACACCACTAAAGACCCAATCCACCCCCCCGCCCCAAGCCTTTTCTCAGGTTCCCACTTCCCGAAATTTTTTATTAGAGCAAGTCATAAACTTATGTTGCGAATAACCACATGGATATACTGAAATAAATACATGGCGAACCTGAGATGAAATGGTCACTGCACAGGCGCCAGTGATCGTTCTTTCCAGTCGGTTCCCATGCCTTGTTCTTGTTGTTTGCATCAGCCCGGCTGATAGCAGCAATCCACTTTGCACGCCTGTCAGGGTCCCGTGGCAGCCTATGAAACTTTCTTCCCGATTTCTGACCTCTCCTGTTGTGGCATTTATATGCCATACAACTCTCCGGCATTGTGGCATGGTAATATTTGAAGATTTGGGCAAAAAAAAAACAAAGTCAGTGTTGGAAAGACGGCGGAAATATGGTGTTTGACCGACAAAATGGCGACTGCTTACAATCTGGAGTGGATGTGACGTCACGTGCAAGATCTCTATTGTGGTCAAACGGCTCAGTATTTCCAGGTATTTTTTGGAAGAAATGGACGCCATGTGCGCCAGACCAAAGATGAAAAGGACCATCCAAACTGTTACCAGCAACAAATCCAAAAGCCAGGGTCTGTCATGGTATGGGCTTGTGTCAGTGCCCTTGGCAAAGGTAACTTACACTTCTGTGATGGCAGCATTAATGCAGAAAAGTACATTGCGATTTTGGAGCAACATATGCTGCCTTCAAAACATCTTTTCCCGGGATATTTCAACTTGACAATACAAAACCACATTCTGCACACATTACAAAGGCATGGCTGTGGAAGAAGAGGGTGCCTGTCCCCTCTGTCCCCAGTAGAGAATGTATAGCAAATTTTGAAATTAAAAATATGACGACAACCCCATACTGCTGCACACCTTAAGACCTGTTTGCAGTAAGAATGGGACAAAATAATACCTGAAACGTTTCATCACTTAGTGTCTTCAGTCCCTAAGCATCTTTTAAGTGTTGTGAGAAGGAATGGCAACATTATAAAGTGGTAAATGCTTTACTGTCCCAACTTTTTTAAAATGTGTTGCAAGAGTCAAAATTGATATGTGTTTATTTTGAAAAAAACAAACCAAAAAACAAAGAAATTCACGAGGTACAATATCAAATAATGTGCTGTTGTATTGTTTTGAGTGCAATACAAGTCGAAGATTATCTACAAATCATTGTTTTCAATTTTAATTTCAATTTCAACATATTGTCCCAACTTTTTCTGATTTGGGGTTATAATAATTCCAAAGCTAATGTAGGAAATCTATGGCATGCAGTATTGCCATGCAGTGGAGGGCTCTTGTTTTGTTCATTTCTGGTTTTGGTTAAAATTTTTTCAGGCCTGAAACTCTGACAGAACCACTGAGACCACTTTACCACTGACAGAAGAGCTATTAGATTTCAATTATATTTGCTAAATATTTTCCCTAAACAGGGAAATGGCATACTTATAGTGCCTGTGTTCATTTTTGTTTTTACAAGAGAACAATTGTGCTAAAGGAAACACAATACATATATTTTTTTAAAAAGCTGCTTTGATCTTATTGAGGAATCACAATATTTGAATCTGACCTTTTTTGTGAGTGTTATTTCCATACTATTGAATACATGTGAGAAGGTCCTCAAAAGCACACAAATATTGCTTAATATTACTCGTCTTGTCTTATTCCGCTTATCCGGGGCCGGGTCGCGGAGGCAGCAGTCTGAGCATGGAAGCCCAAACTTCCCTTTCCCCAGACACCTTGGCCAGCTCCTCGGGAAGAACAGTGAGGTGTTCCCAGGCCAGCCGAGAGACATAGTCCCTCCAGCGGGTCCTGGGTCTTCCCCGGGGCCTCCTTCCAGGGGGACATGCCTGGAACACCTCCCCAGGGAGGCGTCCAGGAGGCATCCGAAAGAGATGCCCAAGCCACCTCAGCTGATTCCTGTCGATGTGGAGGAGCAGCAGCTCTACTCCGAGCTCCTCCCGAGTGACTGTGTTTCTCACCCTATCTCTAAGGGAGCACCCAGCCACCCTGTGAAGGAAACTCATTTCGGCCGCTTGTATCCGCGATCTTGTTCTTTTGGTCATTACCCAAAGCTCATGACCATAGGTGAGAGTCGGAATGTAGATCGACCAGTAAATCGAGAGCTTTGCCTTTTGGCTCAGCTCCTTCTTCACCATGACGAACCGGTAAAGCGACTGCATCACTGTGGAGGCCGCACCGATCTGCCTGTCGATCTCATGCTCTATCCTTCCCTCACTCGTGAACAAGATCCTGAGATACTTAAACTCCTCCACTTGAGGCAGGACTTCTCCACCTACCTGGAGAGGGCAAACCACCCTTTTCTGGTCGAGAACCATGGCCTCTGACTTGGAGGTGCTGATTCTCATCCCAGCTGCTTCACACTCAACTGCAAACCACCCCAGTGCATGCTGAAGGTCCTGGTTTGAAGAAGCCAGCAGGACAACATCATCTGCGAAAAGCAGAGATGAAATCCTGTGGTTCCCAAACAGGATTCCTTCCGGCCCCTGGCTGCACCTAGAAATTCTGTCCATAAAGATTATGAACAGAACTGGTGACAAAGGGCAGCCCTGCCAGAGTCCAACATGCACTGGGAACAGGTCTGACTTACTGCCGGCAATGCAAACCAGACTCCTGCTCTGTTCGTACAGGAACTGGACAGCCCTTAGCAAAGAGCCCTGAACCCCATACTCCCGAAGCACCCCCCATAGAATACCATGAGGGACACGGTCGAATGCCTTCTCCAAATCCACAAAGCACATGTGGACTGGTTGGGCAAACTCCCATGAACCCTCAAGCACCCTATGAAGGGTATAGAGCTGGTCCAGTGTTTTGCGACCAAGACGAAAACCGCATTGTTCCTCCTGGATCCGAGGTTCGACTATTGGCTGAATTCTCCTCTCCAGTACCCTGGAGTAAACCTTCCCTGGGAGGCTGAGAAGTGTGATTCCCCTATAATTGGAGCACACTCTCCGGTCCCCTTTCTTAAAAAGAGGGACCACCACCCCAGTCTGCCACTCCAGAGGCACTGTCCCTGACCGCCACGCGATGTTGCAGAGGCATGTCAGCCAAGACAGCCCCACAACATCCAGAGACTTGAGATACTCGGGGTCGATCTCATCCACCCCCGGTGCCTTGCCACCGAGGAGCTTGCTAACCACCTCAGTGACTTCGGCTTGGGTAATGGATGAGTCCACCTCTGAGTCATCAACCTCCGCTTCCTCAATGGAAGATGTGATGGTGGGATTGAGGAAATCCTCAAAGTATTCCTTCCACCACCCGACAATGTCCCCAGTCGAGGTCAACAGCTCCCCACCCGCACTGTAAACAGTGTTGGCAGAGTACTGCTTCCCCCTCCTGAGGCGCCGGATGGTTTGCCAGAATTTCTTCAAGGCCGACCGATAGTCCTCCTCCATGGCCTCACCGAACTCCTCCCAGTTCCGAGTTTTTGCCTCCGCAACTGCCCGAGCTGCGGCACGCCTGGCCTGCTGATACCCATCAGCTGCCTCAGGAGTCCCGGAGGCCAACATGGCCTGATAGGACTCCTTCTTCAGCTTGATGGCATCCCTTACTTCCGGTGTCCACCACTGGGTTCAGGGATTGCCACCACGACAGGCACTGGAGACCTTGTGGCTACAGCTCCGAACAGCCGTGTCGACAATGGAGGCAGAGAACATGGTCCACTCAGACTCAATGTCCCCCGCCTCCCTCGGAAGCTGGGAGAAGCTCTCCCGGAGGTGGGAGTTAAAGACCTCCCTGACAGAGTGCTCGGCCAGACGTTCCCAGCAGACCCTCGAGGAGCTGGGTTCTGGAGCCCAAGCTGTGCGTGGAGGTGAGCCCGACTATCTCTAGCTGGTACCTCTCAACCTACTGCACAAGCTCAGGCTCTTCCCCCCCCCCAGTGAAGTGACATTCCATGTCCCAACAGCTAGCCACTGTGTTCGGGGATCAGGTCGTCGAGGCCCCTGCCTTCAACTGCCGCCCAATCCACATTGCACCAGCCTCCTATGGCTACCTCTGTGGGAGGTGAACCCACAGGCGGTCGGGCCCACGTCACTGCTTCGGGCTGAGCCTGGCCGTGCCCTGTGGGCAAAGGCCCAGCCACCAAGCGCTCGCATACAAGTCCCAACCCCAGGCCTGGCTCCAGGGTGGGGCCCCGGCTGCGCCATACTGGGCAATGTCACGGTCCTTGATAGATTGTTATCCATAAGGGGTTTCGGTGAACTGCTCTTAGTCTGGCCTGTCACCTAGGACCTGTCTGCCTTGGGAGACCCTAACAGGGGCGTAATGCCCCTGACAACATAGTTCCTAGGATCATTCAAGCACACAAACCCCTGCACCACAATAAGGTGGCAGTTCTAGGAGGGGTGCTTAATATTACCTTTTAAAAAATTGCTTTGATATTACTGAGGGTAAAAACCTTATAGCTCAATAGCTTAAAATCATAAAATTGTCAGATAAAAGCTTATACTGCCAGTCTTAATTTATTTACAAGTCTAAAAGTTGGTAGACAACTTTGGTAGAACAACTTGTGTGCTCAGGGTTGTTGTCTTGCTGCATGACCCACCTTCACTTGAGATTCAGTTCATGGACAGATGTCCTGACATGTTCCTTTAAAATTCACTGGTATAATTCAGAATTCATTGTTCCATCAATGATGGCAAGCCGTCCTGGCCCAGATGCAGCAAAACAGGCCCAAACCATGATACTACCACCACCATGTTTCACAGATGGGATAAGGTTCTTATGCTGGAATGCAGTGTTTTCCTTTCTCCAAACACAACGCTTCTCATTTAAACCAAAAAGTTCTATTTTGGTCTCATCCATCCACAAAACATTTTTCCAATAGCCTTCTGGCTTGTCCATGTGATTTTTAGTAAACTGCAAACGAGCAGCAATGTTCTTTTTGGAGAGCAGTGGCTTTCTCCTTGCACTAGAAGTCCCAGAGAGGGGCCATTTGGCCTTTTTACCTAGAAAACCCACAAGAGGGCCAATTGGCCCCAAGTCCCTCCTGTGGACACTCATTTTGTTATGGAAATGTTGGCCCCAAGTCCCTCCTGTGGACACTCATTTTGTTATGGAAATGTGGCTGTTAGTGTGAGTCTGAATCCACCTGAAGGTTGATGTCTTCTCCATCCGAGTCGCAAGGGTTTGCTCCATCCAGGATCATTTCCAATGCCTGTTGAATGTTGAATCTCTGCATCTTCGTTCCTTGGAGAGGAGCTTCTTTCACCACAAAATTCTTGAGGGAACTGAAGCGATAGTCCATGTGCACTGAGGTATTTATCCATCAAACAATTGTCTGGTTGCAGTCACATGAGTCGTTATGGTCACATGGGACATTCACATGTTCACATTTTAGAATAGAATGTGTTTTTACTCCTCATTCTCACATTCACACAGAAGTAGCCAACATGACTTCACCACTGAAGTGTGAAATGTGTGAAGTGTGACCCCCTCACCCCACACACTGCCACTAACAGCCTCATTACCATAACAAAATGAGTGATTAGTGTATTAGGGAAATGCGGTCGGGCCAAATGGCCCCTATGTGGGTCTTCTAGGTAGACAGAAAAATGCTGCCAAATGGCCCCTATGTGGGTCTTCTAGGTAGACAGAAAAATGCTGGGACTTCTAGTTTAGCAAACTGCAGACGAGCAGCAGTGTTCTTTTTGGAGAGCAGTGGCTTTCTCCTTGCAACCCTGCCATGCACACCATTGTTATTCTGTGTTCTCCTGATGGTGGACTCATGAACATTAACATTAGCCAATGTGAGAGAGGCCTTTAGTTGCTTAGAAGTTACCCTGGGGTCCTTTGTGACCTTGCTGACTATTACACGCCTTGCTCTTGGAGTGATCTTTGTTGGTCGACCACTCCTGGGGAGGGTAACAATGGCCTTGAATTTCTTCTATTTGTACATAATCTGTCTGACTGTGGATTGGTGGAGTCCAAACTTTTTAGAGATGGTTTTGTAACCTTTTCCAGCCTGATGAGTATCAACAACGCTTTTTCTGAAGTCCTCAGAAATCTCCTTTGTTCGTGCCATGATACACTTCCACAAACGTGTTGTGAAGATCAGACTTTGATAGATCCCTGTTCTTTAAATAAAACAGGGTGCCCACTCACACCTGATTGTCATCCCGTTGATTGAAAACACTTACGTAACTCTAATTTCACCTTCAAATTAACTGCTAATCCTAGAGGTTCACATACTTTTGCCACTCACAGATATGTAATATTGGATCATTTTCCTCAATAAATAAATGACCAAGTATAATATTTTTATCTCATTTGTTTAACTGGGTTCTCTTTATCTACTTTTAGGACTTGTGTGAAAATCCGATGATGTTTTAGGTCATATTTATGCAGAAATATAGAAAATTCTAAAGGGTTCACAAACCTTCAATCACTACTGTATCTGTATATCTGTGAAGGTTCTTAGTCATCCAGTTCATTGTAAACCACAGGTGCTAAAGAAGGCAACTGGACTTGCTTGAAATACAATGCAGTCATTGGCACACTTCTCAGGCTACGTTTACATTAGACCATATCTGTCTTGTTTTCTTCGCGGATGCACTGTCCGTTTACATTAAACCACCTGGAAACGCCGGGAAACGGGAATCCGCCAGCGTCCACGTATTCAATCTAGATCGTATCTGGTCCGGTGCTGTGTAAACATTGAGATACGCGAATACGCTGTGCTGAGCTCTAGCTGGCGTCCTCATTGGACAACGTCACTGTGACATCCACCTTCCTGATTCGCTGGCGTTGGTCATGTGACGCAACTGCTGAAAAACGGCGCGGACTTCCGCCTTGTATCACCTTTCATTAAAGAGTATAAAAGTATGAAAATACTGCAAATACTCATGCAAATACTGCCCATTGTGTAGTTATGATTGTCTTTAGGCTTGCCATCCTTCCACTTGCAAGTGTTAAGTGATATGTGCTGGGATCACACATACAGCGGCTCAGTCCCAAAAACACTGCTAGTGTGCTTCACTCACGTGCTCTGTGAGCTGCGCAGGGCCGGAGTGCGCACCCTCCAGAGGGCACTCGCTGTTCAGGGCAGAGTGATTTGGAGCGCAGGATGCCTGCGGAGCCGAGCGTATCCGCGTATTGGTATTGTTGTGTGCACGCGAATCGTGTATCGGTGTTGCTGTGTGCACACTAATCGTTTTAAAAACGTTAATCTGATGATCCGCTGATACGGTCTAATGTAAACATGGGCTCAGAAAACTGAATACACATCCACAACAAGACAGAGCTGACATCAATGACTCGCATGATGGCAGAGAGAACCAACAACCCACAGATCACCCTAACAATCCTCTAGGCTGCTAACACCATTCACACTCAGCCTCCAGTGACCCTAACACCTACAGGATGACTGAGAGGGTCAATGACCTATGTGACCTCAACGACTCCCCTTAGGGTTGCTTTTGGTCCACTAGAGGATAAATACCTGGAGCTTCCCAGTAGTCAGACAGAACTGAAGAAACCTTTCAGATGAGAGGTGAAACATCTTCAAGAATTTCAAGCAAGTTCAGTTGCCTTCTTTAGCATCTATGGTTGGTATCTGTAATTTCACCAGAGGCCTTTGAGGAAAAGAGACTCACCAGTGTTTTCATTGCAATTCTGACTACCAGGCATTGGAGGAATTATAACAAATCAAGGCGATTTAGTTTGATTTCAAGTGATAATTGGACACCTTACATCTTACCATAATCTTTTTTTTAAATCACAATGTTAACCCAGTGAATATCTTATATTGAACATGTTTCAGGTTTGATGGCACCATTTATGTATGTTGTTTTGTTCAATATAACAAAAGTTATATTTTGTTAAGCATTGACATTGGGGGGCGGGGGCTGAATACCTATGCACACTCCAGAGATCTGTTTTTTCTTAATCTTAATTATTGTTTGTGTCACAATAAAAACAAATTTTCACCTTTCAAGTTCTAGGCATGTGTGAATCAAATGGTGCTAACCTCCCAAAAATCCATTTTAATTCCAGCTTGTAATGCAACAAAACAGGGCAAACACAAATAAGGATGAATACTTTTGCAAGACACGGTATTCTACTTTCAGCAAACTGGCTTAAGGTGCACTCGATGAAAGAGCCACAGCCCATGCCTACCTTTCCATTTGTCAGCTTGTCATCCCCTCTTTTCATCTTCTCATTCTTCAGGCTCATGATTATGACATTTTTCCAAGCACACTGCCAAGATATGCTGCCAGGTTTTTCATCTGTGCATATGTGTATTTTCCCTTAAAAGAGAGTTTTAACGGGCCAGTAGAGAATTTATTTTTAACATACGGATTACTTCATAACACCCTGCCACCTGAATTATTAAATACCATTTCTGTATAGGTTTGATAGCTTTTATGTTATGGTCATGTTGTTTTAAATGTGTGTGTTTCTTACTTTTAAATATGTATAAAATATGTGAAACGCTGGTTATTTTCTTTCTTTCTTGGCATAGCTGAATATCAAGTTTCATGTGTTGATGTTTACAGTATTCTTCATCTCATTATCTCTAGCCGCTTTATCCTTCTACAGGGTCGCAGGCAAGCTGGAGCCTATCCCAGCTGACTACGGGCGAAAGGCGGGGTACACCCTGGACAAGTCGCCAGGTCATCACAGGGGCTGACACATAGACACAGTATGTCAGTATTCCTCAATCCTTATATAAAGTCACATACGCGTAGTTTAGTCTGTAACCAGTAATCATTCACTATGAAATACAGGTCAATATTTGGGTAAAACATGAGAACTAATGTGATTGCCCCTTCACTTAATTAAAACTTACAAAATTGTTTAACACCTCTAACTAACTAACTAACTAACTAACTAACTAACTAACTAACTAACTAACTAACTAACTAACTAACTAACTAACTAACTAACTAACTAACTAACTACACTCTTAGAATTAATGTGCAGAAACAGTACACAAATTATGTGTAGCACTCAAATTTACACATTTTGTGTCAATATAAATACAATTGAGTTGGACAAATTCATCTTTTTTTTACACATAGTTATGCGTAGTTTTAAAATTAACACAACCTGTGAATTTGTTCTACACATACTCAGTGTCAGCTTCTTTAATACATGAACTATTTGATTTAGCTGAATCACAGCCAGCACATCTTCTGATAATGACATTGACTTGCCATTTCATATTCATTTTATTGTATACCGTTGTATAGAAAGCATCACATTTTATACTATAATCACTTCATGATGTCAATCGTGAAAAAAATCTGCAGCTGAGTGGTCACTGAACACTTTTGAAAATCCTCTCTGTTTTTTCAGAGATGATGAAAACAACATCACTCATGCCAGCCACTTAGAAGCTAATCAATACTTACTTACTTACTACTCTCAGTATAATACACCAGCCCTTTGCAGAGAAGATTGAAGACCTTTGCTTACAACCCCATGGAAATAGGTGGAATGATAGTACTTGCGTGAGGGATTTCAGTGGCGAATTTTAACTCCTGGGGTTACTAAGTAATGTTACATTCATGCTAGCTCTCTCTATCTTCAGTTTGAATAATATTAACTTGCTACTTGTTTTTAACAACTATATTCAGCATGCTCTTGAAGCATGTAAAGGCTAGTTTATGTTGTAGTTACAGTAGTAGTTAATTGGTCTTGGTTGGAAAGTGTGTCTTTCATGCATGGTGTCACTGGGTAATACTAACTTCCAGTTACTTTGGCTGGAGTGTGCAATGAGCATCATGGGATTTGTAGATCACTGAATGAGCCATTTTCACAGATAGAGAACTGTCGCCGGTGACAGCTTGTGGTAAAATTCTTGAGGTAAGTTATCTCAGCTCATCTCATTATCTCTAGCCGCTTTATCCTGTTCTACAGGGTCGCAGGCAAGCTGGAGCCTATCCCAGCTGACTATGGGCGAGAGGCAGGGTACACCCTGGACAAGTCGCCAGATCATCTCAGGGCTGACACATAGACACAGACAACCATTCACACTCACGGTCAATTTAGAGTCACCAGTTAACCTAACCTGCATGTCTTTGGACTGTGGGGGAAACCAGAGCAAACCCACACAGACATGGGGAAAACATGCAAACTCCACACAGAAAGGCCCTCACCAGCTATGGGGCTCGAACCCAGGACCTTCTTGCTGTGAGGCGACAGTGCTAACCACTACACCACTGTGCCGCCCGAGGTAAGTTGTACTTGCAATTATTTCTTAACATATATTTACATGCAAAAATGACTTCTGCTGCTATTTTTAATACTGGTTTACAACCCTAATTCCAAAAAAGTTGGGACAAAGTACAAATTGTAAATAAAAATGGAATGCAATAATTTACAAATCTCAAAAACTGATATTGTATTCACAATAGAACATAGACAACATATCAAATGTCGAAAGTGAGACATTTTGAAATTTCATGCCAAATATTGGCTCATTTGAAATTTCATGACAGCAACACATCTCAAAAAAGTTGGGACAGGGGCAATAAGAGGATGGAAAAGTTAAAAGGTACAAAAAAGGAACAGCTGGAGGACCAAATTGCAACTCATTAGGTCAATTGGCAATAGGTCATTAACATGACTGGGTATAAAAAGAGCATCTTGGAGTGGCAGCGGCTCTCAGAGGTAAAGATGGGAAGAGGATCACCAATCCCCCTAATTCTGCGCCGACAAATAGTGGAGCAATATCAGAAAGGAGTTCGACAGTGTAAAATTGCGAAGTGTTTGAACATATCATCATCTACAGTGCATAATATCATCAAAAGATTCAGAGAATCTGGAAGAATCTCTGTGCGTAAGGGTCAAGGCCAGAAAACCATACTGGGTGCCCGTGATCTTCAGGCCCTTAGATGGCACTGCATCACATACAGGCATGCTTCTGTATTGGAAATCACAAAATAGGCTCAGGAATATTTCCAGAGAACATTATCTGTGAACACAATTCACCGTGCCATCCGCTGTTGCCAGCTAAAACTCTATAGTTCAAAGAAGAAGCCGTATCTAAACATGATCCAGAAGCGCAGACGCCTTCTCAGGGCCAAGGCTCATTTAAAATGGACTGTGGCAAAGTGGAAAACTCTTTTGTGGTCAGACGAATCAAAATTTGAAGTTCTTTATGGAAATCAGGGACGCCGTGTCATTCGGACTAAAGAGGACAAGGACGACCCAAGTTGTTATCAGCGCTCAGTTCAGAAGCCTGCATCTCTGATGGTATGGGGTTGCATTAGTGCGTGTGGCATGGGCAGCTTACACATCTGGAAAGACACTATCAATGCTGAAAGGTATATCCAGGTTCTAGAGCAACACTCCCATCCAGACGACGTCTCTTTCAGGGAAGACCTTGCATTTTCCAACATGACAATGCCAAACCACATACTGCATCAATTACAGCATCATGGCTGCATAGAAGAAGGGTCCGGGTACTGAACTGGCCAGCCTGCAGTCCAGATCTTTCACCCATAGAAAACATTTGGCGCATCATAAAACGGAAGATACGACAAAAAAGACCTAAGACAGTTGAGCAACTAGAATCCTACATTAGACAAGAATGGGTTAACATTCCTATCCCTAAACTTGAGCAACTTGTCTCCTCAGTCCCCAGACGTTTACAGACTGTTGTAAAGAGAAAAGGGGATGTCTCACAGTGGTAAACATGGCCTTGTCCCAACTTTTTTGAGATGTGTTGTTGTCATGAAATTTAAAATCACCTAATTTTTCTCTTTAAATTATACATTTTCTCAGTTTAAACATTTGATATGTCATCTATGTTCTATTCTGAATAAAATATGGAATTTTGAAACTTCCACATCATTGCATTCCGTTTTTATTTACAATTTGTACTTTGTCCCAACTTTTTTGGAATCGGGGTTGTAATTTGTTTTCTAACAGAACTTGGCATTGTGCATAACAGTTGAAATAATCATGACTGCATGAGTTGGTCTAGTGGTTAGCCTGTCCGCTTCTTGACTGGGAGATCGCAAGTTCTACTCACGGTTGGGCCATACCAAAGACCATCATAAAAACAGTACCTACTGCCATCTGGCAAGGCATGCTGCAATACAGGTGTGAGTAGGGAAGTCAAACTCTTGTGATTACCAGAGGACTAGTCCCCCCACTGTAACCTTAGCTGTATAGGCGAGAGGCCAAGGGCTATGGAAACGGAGATCGGTGCTGCACTCATGCGCCTCAAAGAGCTGGTTAGTGCTGGGACAGGAGACTGCCTGGGAAGGACAGATCCTGGTGTGGAAGGGACTTTGATGATTGGGGAACAGTGAAATAAGTGGGCAAAGAGAAAATTACCTGGATTATTTGCTCATGTTTTCATGTGAAAGTTTGTTCATTTAATTTAAAAACATGCTTGGAATAAACCATGTTCTTTCCCAAAAATGTAAAATAGTTTCAATAATTAATTACCACATTATATATGTAATGCTTAATGATGATACAATATATTAATATATTTTAACACTTTGGGGCGGCACGGTGGTGTAGTGGTTAGCGCTGTCGCCTCACAGCAAGAAGGTCCTGGGTTCGAGCCCCGGGGCCGGCGAGGGCCTTTCTGTGTGGAGTTTGCATGTTCTCCCCGTGTCCGCGTGGGTTTCCTCCGGGTGCTCCGGTTTCCCCCACAGTCCAAAGACATGCAGGTTAGGTTAACCGGTGACTCTAAATTGACCATAGGTGTGAATGTGAGTGTGAATGGTTGTCTGTGTCTATGTGTCAGCCCTGTGATGACCTGGCGACTTGTCCAGGGTGTACCCCGCCTTTCGCCCGTAGTCAGCTGGGATAGGCTCCAGTTTGCCTGCGACCCTGTAGAAGGATAAAGCGGCTAGAGATAATGAGATGAGATGAGATTTTAACACTTTATATTTAGTTGCTTTTTGGTTAAAAACAAATGCCATGTGACTTCATTGACTGGGTTTAGCAACTACTAATGCCTATATCAAGGGTGCATGCTGCAAAGATGCTCTTAGTGAAGTTGCTCTTAAGACTCCTTCTTATGACCGAGTTCAGGAAAACCACATACAAAGACAATGTTTGTTGCTTAAGAGTGTCTTTAAACGTGCTCTTTGGCCCTAAAGTGCAGCGTTATTGGGAAACCTACCCCTGGTTTTTGGAGACAAGAGATACAGTGGGTCAGATATGAATGAATGAACCCTTTATTGTCACTAGTCACAAGTACCAGTGAAATTGACCATCAACCTGTCTGTACATATACACGTACATACAATTAACAGAGGGGGAGTAGACAGGGCAGGAAGACAGGGATGGAAAGAAAATTACAGAGTAGCATGAGGAGAGGGGAGGAGAAAAAGCAACCCCCACACTATGCTCCTGTGGGGAGTACAGTGTGGGAACATTAAAAAAAAACACCTCAGCACATAAGCACAAAATAAGTACACTTTACAACATGAAAACTCGGGACTTGAGGGGGGGAGGTAAACCCAACGCAAGCAAGCAGCCATCTGTTCCTGCAGCCATGATGGTGCTGGTCGTGCACCCACTTGTCACACTGGGGGTTAAAAAGCAGCGACCGTGGGAAGTGGGGGAAGGAATGCAAGAGCGTATCACTGCAGTGATTCTTCAGGGGAGTTGTTGTTCCAGCAACTGCCTTGACCGAGGCCAGTGCTGTCTGAGGGGGCCGAAAGCAGATAAGATTGGGATTGTTTGGTCTTGGGGCGAGTAGACGCATTCTTTTACACGACGACTCTGTTTGTCCATTCTGGTCTCCGAATCGATCCATTTTCCTTTGCAAAGCCAAAAGCTTCTCCATGATGTTATCCATGTTGTGGTTCAAGTTCTGAATAGCCACAGTCTGATTGCTGACAGCTCTGCCCACCGTTTCAATCATGTCGGGCAGCTTTATGGGGCTTTGGACAGCTGTCACCGACTTCTGATTTCCTCAATAAACCAGAGCAATGCCTAATCCAATCAGCAAAAGACCTGTAATCATGGTTCCGAATAGGTAGATGTCTTCAATGTCCTCCACAGAAAGAACTGCCAGGCACATGACCCACCACTTCTCCTACGTGTCCATCGTGTAGCCAGCTGCGAACGTTCTGGCAGGACAGGCCGGTTGCCCCGAACCCAGGCTCCTCATCGAGAAAATTGTGTCAATTGCATTGAGAGACCAATTTATCAATTCCATGATTTTTAGTTTGGAGAGCAGTGCGGAGAGAGTCTCTCAAAAGTATAGACAGTAGACAGATGAGACGAGAGGAGCAAAGCAAGAGATAAGGGAGAGGAGAGGGAGAGAAACGCGACCGCCTTCCATGAGAGCATGGAGAAGAAGTCACATTCAGAATGACATACGGTACCACACTTGTGCACAGCATGTGGCCCTTGGTGTCTCGTAGAGGGTGAATGCATGTACTATCATTAACACCTACCAGCCTTAAACTACTGCATTAAACTGTTTCTCCCCTCGTGTGTGCACTAGGTGATGTCTTCTGCTGGTGGTGCTGAACCAGAGGTCTGCGCGGGACAGAATTTTCAGTCCCGCTCCCGCCCGCTCCTGCATTGTGCAGTCCCGCTTCTGCCCGCTCCTGCAAAGAATTATGATTTTCAGTCCCGCTCCCACCCGCGCCTGCCATATTTTGTCATGCTCCTGCCCACAAATCCCGCATGATGCAGACGTTCACGTTATTTCTCACAAAAGTTCTTGTCATTGGCTTGGGGAATTAAACATGCTGAGCTTAGCTGAACTCTCCACTGACCGATCCTTCACCTAGCTCACGTAGCGAGGGTGCGCGTTGCCAGGCGGCATGCGCAGCTGAGGCTTTACAGAAATACCCAACACACCTACCAAAATCTACAGTGGATATTAAGAATATTGTACATTGCACATAGCTGATATGTCACTCCTCACATTTACATTCTAGGAAATACAAGTAGGCCTATAAGAAATTAATATCATTTAAAGACACAGCGTGATGGTGCCCCGCCCCCTACTTTGAGTGGATTTGAGCATAAATATCTACAGCTCACATTCAGTGCAGTAATTTATAAATTTTATTTTAAACACGTTTTTAGTTAGCGGGACTGCAGCTTATCACCTCTCCCACCCGCTCCCACATTGTGCACTCCCCCTCCCGGCCACGCCCACAATGAGCTTTCAAAATTTGTCCCGCGCCGCACTGCTTTGCGTCGGGTCCCGCGGGTCCCGCGGGAGTGCAGGGCTCTATGCTGAACTGACATTGCTGAGCGTGAAGAGTGGGACACTGTCTTTTCAGCACCATGGTGGCAACATTGAGAGGAGTGCCTGCTGAGAGAGAGAAGATGGCTGCCGGCCCACCATCAGTACAATATGCGTATATACTAACCCCATTTCCAGAAAAGTTGAGATATGTTCCAAAACGCAATAAGAACAAAAGTCTGCGATTTGTTAATTCACATGAATCTTTATTTACCTGACAAAGTACAAAGAAAAGATTTTTCAAAAGTTTTACTCACCAACTTAATTATATTTTGCAAATATGAATGAAGTTAGAATTTGATGCCTGCAACATACTCAAAAAAGTAGAGACAGAGGCATTATTACCATTGTATTACATCACCTTTCTTTTTAATAACATGTTTTAATTGTATGGGATCTGAGGAGACTAATTGTTGCAGTTTTGCAATTGGAATTTTTGTCCATCCACAAAAGAATCTTGGAAAGCACAACACATTGAGCCTTGAGACAGATGTACTGCAACACCACATCGAGTTCCACTCCTGTCAGCCAAGAACAGGAATCTGAGACTACAGTGGGCAAATGCTCACTGAAACTAAACAGTTTAACCCCTTCGGACACAAGGAAAAACGCTATGGAACTTCATGTGTACAATTGTACACATTATGTCCGAAGGGGGTAAAATTGAATTTGAAGGTGAAGCAAGTATTTTTGGTGGTTTTACTCCATGTGGTCCATATGGTGCTAATAATTACATTTAGTCAATAAATATATATTACTGAATAACCTGGCAACTTGTCCAGGGTGTACCCTGCCTCTCATCCATAGTCAGCTGGGATAGGCTCTAGCTTGCCTGAGACCCTGTAGAACAGGATAAGCGGCTAAAGATAATGGATAGATGTATATTACTGTATCTCCACAAGATATTTGTGGTAAAGGGGAATCCCAATATGTATGTTTAATGTTCTGAACTAAATTATATTGTCTTGTCCATGTCAAAAAAACATTTTTTTTTTTACACCAGATGCCCTTCCTGACACAACCTTCCCCAGTCTTGGGACTGGCACTAAGTGTGCACTGGCTGGGTATTTATACCTGGTCTGCATGTCTTTGAACTGTAGAAGGAAACCCATGCAGACACGGAGAGAACATGCAGGCTCCACACAGAAAGGCCCCATTGGCCATGAGGTTTGAACCAAGAACCATCCTGCTCTGAGGCAACAGTGCTAACCACTGCACCACCATGAGGATATCCCATCCCTTCCAGGATGTTTTCCATCTTTGTACCCAGTGGTCCTAAAATAAGCTCTGGATCCACCATGAACCTGAACAGAATAAAGCAGTTACTACTTTGAGTAGAATTACAAATGGATATTAGAATTACAAATTTGACTTAAGTAGAATATATGGAATTTGTCAATGTCAGCATTGAACAAGTTTAAAATGACACACTGATGACTTTATAAAGGGTTAATAGTCGAGCCATCTGGTGCAAATGATTACAACACTGAAAAGACTGGCAGGTAACTCTTTGCTTCTGCTGAGCCAGTGTGTATCCAGCTGTGAAACTCAGTCCCTCAAGATATACAATCACTCAGCCCATGTGATGGGCTGAGTGATTGTATATCACTCAGAACTCGGCTAGACTATTCCTGAACTCGGCTAGACTATTCCTGATTAGGTCATGGGTAATAGTAGAGTGGAGGCTATAATATTTAACCTCTTCCCATTAGCTAATTACATTATTCACTAAGCTATTCACTATTTAGTCTGAAATCTGGCTTGGTTTTCCACATTAATATTTATAAACTTAATCTACACTCAAAGATGTCAAAGATATCATTAGTATAGCTGAAGTGATAATTCTGCTTAGAAGCCACAAACTATGCTTGGATTTCACTTTCATGTGAAAATTTTTCCATGTGCTCTCTCTCTCTCTCTCTCTCTCTCACACACACACACACACACACACACACACGAGATCAAATATTGCTGGATTTCACGTGATGTCACATCCGCCTCATTAGTTATTCAGAACTTTAGCTGGTGGTCTACCAAAGCTCAGTTGACAAAGCGTTTGTATGGAGAAGGTGCATTGCTCGCATGAAAAATGCCTTACGCTTGGGTTGTTTTAGGTTGCTCGAACTGATCAAACCGTGAAACTGATAAAAGTTTCTTCAGGGTTCTCCGTGAACTAATAAAAAAGGGTGAACAAACACAGGATTTCACAAAAAGACACTGAGAAAGGTGGCTTTTGAACCTCTCACTGAAATCGAAGGGAGCCGAGTCGAAGCATGCTCGAGTTTGCAGTGATCACTCCATGAAAGGTTTGTATCTCCCTCTTAGCTATGTCCTTAGTGTTTTCCAAGTACTTTTCTTGCTATGTGTCATTATTTTATGGTACTTTTTTTGTCACAAAGCACTAAAGTCCCCAGCTGTTTCTTTGTTTACTCCTCACAAAGTCCATATGCATGGAGTTTGCAACAAAATTCTTACCCAGGCATACAGTTACAATGCGCTGTGATCACTTCTCCATCTTGTTTAACTAAGATCCAGGTCTTTAAAGGGGTTTCTGATGATCTTTGTGAATGATTTACCTGAGAGATAAGAGCCAACACAAGTGAGAATCAAGTGAACTGTTGTTTGTTTAGACTTCAATTTGCAGCGCTTTGTTGTAAAGACGCAAACGAAAAGCTTAAAAAAAATACTTACATGGGCAAAAACAATACAGGATTCATTCGGCAGCAACTTGATACCGAGGTCCTTTACCCAGCCACATAAAAAAAAGTTGTAAGCCTCTATACTCTTCCACGCTTTCATCTGTTTTGCGGTGTAGAAGGATGTCTGCAACACCAGATCGTTCGAGATGTCAGGCAACTTGACTGAAGGGTAGTTTTCGAGATCATATGACAAATCCTTCTTTCCCAGACTGTAGGGGTCTAATCCATTACACATAGCAATCTTCTGAATAGATCTAAAGCGAGCAGTGGCTTCTAGATTACGAGCATACTCTGATAAGTTATCGCTAGTTGTTTGCACTATGGCAGCCGTTTAGACCACCAGCTATTTCACGTCCAGTAAAACTGCTAAGAAAATTCACGTGACTGAAACCCAGCAACACCATTAAAGGCCACCTAGTGAATTCATGCTACACACTCCAAACAAAGAAGACAGTGTATCACCAGAAAGAATCAGAAAAAGAACAAAGAAAGAGAAGGAACAAGGACATACACAAGCCCCCTTCCCCTCCCCCAAATGCACCACCACCACTACTCTCGTACAATTATCACTCACTGAATATAAAGATATTTTTTACTCATTACACTACTGGATTCATACAATATAACTTTACAGTCATCAGGTATATAAAAACAACAACAACAACAAAAAACCCCCACACCCAACTAGTAACTAACAGCAGAGTAAAAAATTACACAAAATTTGACCAAACTGCTGAAAGTCTGAGAGTCAGTCAAGATAACACTTCTTATAATCTTCATGTGTGGCATCAACATATATTTTAGATTATAGTTTACTTAGCGGGGTGGCACGGTGGTGTAGTGGTTAGCGCTGTCACAGCAAGAAGGTCCAGGTTTGAGCCCCGTGGCTGGTGAGGGCCTTTCTGTGTGGAGTTTGCATGTTCTCCCCGTGTCCGCGTGGGTTTCCTCCGGGTGCTCCGGTTTCCCCCACAGTCCAAAGACATGCAGGTTAGGTTAACTGGTGACTCTAAATTGACCGTAGGTGTGAATGTGAGTGTGAATGGTTGTCTGTGTCTATGTGTCGGCCCTGTGATGACCTGGCAACTTGTCCAGGGTGTACCCCGCCTTTCGCCCGTAGTCAGCTGGGATAGGCTCCAGCTTGCCTGCAACCCTGTAGAACAGGATAAAGCGGCTAGAGATAATGAGATGAGATGAGTTTACTTAGCTCAGTGTTTAGCAAAAAACATCCATAGCAAGAATAACAAGAAGAAAGTGACTGCAACTCGCACATAAGTAGCACATTAGCTCAGTTTTTAGCAAGAAGTCAGTCACAGCAACTTGTGCATCAGTAGGACATTAGCTCAAATTTTCATTAAAAAATAAAAAATAAAGTTACATTTCTATAGCACCTTTCACAATCCCAAGGTCGTTTTAGCAAGATGACAGCTCAACAACTCGCACATCAGTTGGGCAGTGGCTCAGCTTTTAGCAAGAAGGCAGTGATAGCAATCTGTGGTTGGTTGAAGAGAGCAACTGGACTTGCTTGAAGATTCTTGAAAACGTTTCGCCTCTCATCCTAAAGGCTTCCTCAGTTCTGTCTGACTAATAGGGAGTATCCAGTATTTATCCTTTCATGGGGAGCGCAGGTGGCCAAGTGGTTAGAGCGCTTGACCACTAAGCGAACGGTCCCTGGTTCGAGCCTCGGCTCGACGGGGATCTGGGGCTCGCTCCCTGTCCACCCAGCAGTGAATGGGGACCTGGTGGAAAAACTGGGGAAGTTAAAGGCGGTGAGGAAAGGAACTGGCCACCCTACCTCACTATGCCGATGGCCCAGGACAAGTGCGCTCTCTAACAGGCACTCCCCCAATGTACGAATCGTATATGGGACTCCCCTTTGCTTTGATCCTTTCATGGATCATCATAGAATCCGAATCAGAATGCTGATGGCTGCATTGTAGGTGGCTGATAAAAGATGTCATAGACACCCACCTCTGTTCAATGATGGTCGTTCCAGGTTGACAAAAATGAATGATCCTCTCTGGCTAAGATGTCTGCCAGTTTTCTGGAAGTCCTCTCATACTCCCGCACCAGTCGAAGGGATCTCATCCCAAAGTGCGTAGAAACATATCTGTGAAGAATCTCAGTCATCCAGGTACATAGTAATCTGTATCCAGTATTTATCCTCTCATGGATCATCATAGATTTATCCTCTCATGGATCTATGATGATCCATGAGAGGATAAATACTGGATACTCCCTATTAGTCAGACAGAACTGAGGAAGCCTTTAGGATGAGATGCGAAATGTTTTCAAGAATCTTCAAGCAAGTCCAGTTGCTCTCTTCAACTAACCACAGATTACTATGTACCTGGATGACTGAGATTCTTCACAGCAGTGATTGCAACTTGTGCATCAGTAAGGCTGTAGCGCAGTTTTTGCAAGAAGACAGCCACAGCAATTCGCGCATCAGTAGTGCCTGAAACTGGTATGACCTGCATACAGCAGATATGTAGCCTTTTTTTTTTTATTAATAATGCAATTGATTAAACATAATAACTGTCTCAATAAAATAAGCACATAGCCAAATTATTTTGAATGACATGTTTGGTTTAATAATTGAGCCAAAAAGAAGAGTGCCACCTTACCTTTATGAGAATGTGCTTTCGCAGTTGCCAGCTTGTGGATTAGCAGATCTTCCACACAGCCACTAAAAAACAGTTCACAAGCTTTGAGGGATCTATAACTTTTAAACTCATGCAAAGTGTATGCGCTCAGTCCAAAAAATGAGATTACAACGTCTGGGTATGTGAGTGGAGACTCTCTAATCCAGTCTTTCACTGTTGTTTAGTGTTTGGCATTGCAATTCAGTTTGAATCCCTTTTCTTTCTCTTTCCCTTACTCCAAAAATACAACATACTGACACACAAAATGGTAACCACAAATCCATGTTTTGGGGCCTGAATTTCAGTAGTTTCTGAGGTCTCTGAGATTTGTGTCTCTTTTCCTTAATGCATATACGCAGAGCCATGGCCTCACTTTCATTTATAAATGCCTTGAGACCTCAAGAATGGCACAGGAATAGTTTTAAGCATTAACAATAAATCTAATATCATAATTTTATGATTAAAGTGATTCATATAGGTAGCGGTCTGAGTGAATGACCTTGACGTTCGTAATGTCACAACAGGAAGGCTGTCGGTCTCATCGCCATTTCCGCTATACTAAAACACAGAGCTGACTGCAACTTCGATCCTCCATTTTGAGCTAATTTTTTTTTTTTTTTTTTTTAGATATTTTTTTGGGCTTTTCTGCACCCTTATTGGATAGGACAGTGCAGAGACAGGAAATGAGCGGGAGAGAGAGAGACGGGAAGGGATCGGGAAATGACCTCGGGCCGGAACCGAACCCGGGTCGCCCGCATTCATGGCACGGCGCCCCAACCACCTGAGCCACGACGCCCCCCATTTTGAGCTAATTTA
Source organism: Neoarius graeffei (assembly GCF_027579695.1). Lineage (NCBI taxonomy): Eukaryota > Metazoa > Chordata > Actinopteri > Siluriformes > Ariidae > Neoarius > Neoarius graeffei. Next base: position 18,259,854 of record NC_083593.1, read on the forward strand.
TCGCCATGCCATGTAGATGTGTTTTTGGCCGGTGCAGCAACACAACAAAAGGTGGATTTACGTTGCATTTATGGCCCAAGAATGTTCAAACTGCAAAGATTTGGATGCGTTTTGCGAGAAGTTCATGGACACACTGGGCGGCTACGAAGTGGTCTCTCCTCTGCTCTGCACATTTTACTGAAGACTCATACAAGACCTCTGATCTGTTGAGGAGCATTGGCTAAGCACGTATTGAAACAGGGGGCAGTCTCAACAATTAAAGAAAAATAAAACAAAAAAAAAGGAAAGTATTTATTTTATTTTTTTAAAGTGAGTTCTGTTACACCAGTCCTCCCAGAGCGTGAGCTGAGGGTTGTTGGTAAAACCTGGGATGGAACGGGACGCGACATATTGCTCGGGCAGTGACCTCCCCGCGGTTGTTGCTAAAACCGGTGACATCCTGTTCCGTACCGGGTTTTAGTAATTGCCTGAGCCAAGCAGTAATGGCGGAATACACAGTATGGAGAGAATGAGTGGAGCAGCCATCTTATTTCTAAACTGGATATTGCTGCCATCTTGCCTTACGTGGAAGAAGTGAATGAACGGAGAACTGAACGAACAACTGAAAGTCAGATTGTTTCAAAACAAATCGGCCACAAGATCAGCCTTCAAGAAGCGAGAACACGGACGGGTAAGCTCCGACTCTTATTTGGATTAAAAAAAAAAACACGTTGTTTACCTGCATTTAGATTAATACATGTAACTTGTATTGTGTGTTTAAGTTACTGGTATAAGATTATTTAATTTGTTTCAGAATGTAATTATCTCAGTTCATCTGATTATTTAATTAGCTCATTACATTTTATCAGTGAAAATGCATGCATGTACATGCATGTTGCATAAGTTATAACACCTATCCTGTTTTAATGAGAGTCAACCCACAATCAATGAAGTCAAATCAGTCTTAGGTGAGCAAGTCGGTCACGGTATTACTTACTTTCACTGTAAATTTTTATTTATATGACTTTGGTCTATAGCTGTAAAAGGCCTCGGCCTTAAAACCGGTTACCGCAGCGATGTCACAGACTCAGGCATGGCTGGCTCAGCGGGGCAGCTTGAATGCCAACTTTGCGGTCGATTTTAACTCTCAAAAATATATATATTTTTTATTCCCATTTATGCAGCATACAAGAGTCAAGGATGAAGATACTATCCACTCAAATTTATTTAAAAATAAAGGTTCTGCATATCTGCTTTAATTTTGGCAGTCTGACCTCAGAGGTTAACATGCATGTAGCTGCCAGCGATGCAGGACTTCTTCTCTCATTTTAGGCTGAGTGCAGGCTGAACACTACTCTGACTCGCTATTGCCTCTTGAAGTACAAAGTGGTGTTATGAGATGGATGGTATGCCCTATCTCAGGACTAGCTGGTTAGCATGCAAACTTCAGTAAAAATCTCTGCAACACAATACATAGACATCTTTGACATAATGCCAGAGCTGTTACTTACCACCTCTAAAACCTACCACCCTGCAACCCCATTATAGCAAACTATTTTACTATGAACTTTTGCATATAACAAACTAAGTTCCTGTCCCCCACCTTTAATGACAACAAGTCAGAGTCTTCAAAAAGCATCAGTATGTCACATTCATGCACGCTATACACTCTGAGTGCTAACATGCGTGGACATGACACAGTGATGTTTTTTGAAGACTCCAACTAATTGTAACTAAATTCATTGTAACTCATTGTTACAACCCGTGTGCAGCGCCATTAAAACTAATTACGATGCACCTGTTCTGGATTAGAGTGCAATCACAGCGCACGCTTACAAGGATTCTCTAAACACACAGACTTGGCGAAGTATACTGTACTTAGTATGCTGTACCTAGTGTCTCATGTTACCAAGCCTTGTATGTGTGTATTGCATTTCTGGTTTTGACTTTGTTTTGTACATTTGGACTCTGCCTAGCCCTGCGATGACCTGACAACTTGTCCAGGGTGTACACTGCCTCTCGCCCATAGTCATCTGGGATTGGCTCCAGCTTGCCTGCAACCCTGCACAGGATAAGCGGTTATGGATGATGAATGGATGGACTGTGCCTTTTGTCTTTGCCTCTGCCATTTTGTTTGTGCCTCACTTGACTATTGCCCATTTCATGACCCTGTCTTTGGCTACATCCACACGACAACGGCAACGAGATGTTATTAAAAAAAATATCGTGTCCACATGGGCAACGGATCAGTAAAATATCAGGTACATATGGCAACGCAACGCTTGCTGAAAACGATGCAATACACATGCCACACCTCTAGGGGCGCTGTAAGACGGTCCCTTCGGAGACACCACAACAATAGAAGAAGTAAGGACGCATGCGCATAAACTATTATGCGCGAGACTTCATATTAGCCACAAAGTCAGAAAAATCTGTTTGTAAAATTACATTATAATGACCAAATACAATGAAAAGTATTTTTCCAGTCTCACCTGTGAAAGGTAATCCCATGTGATCTCGTTTGGACGGCAAACCTGTTGGTACAGTTAAACGCAGCACATGAATGAGGCATCTTTATTCTCCACTTTGACCCATCCAATATGGCGGCGAGGATGACGTATGATTCTACGCGGAAGGCGGCGTCTTTAATGGTCCGGAATAAATTGAATGCTACACGTTGATGGATTAATTTGTTCTTCTACGCCCTTTTTGAGGAATGTATTGTAGGACTTAAACCAACATCTGAAGAGGTGAGATCGCTCCTTTTTTTTCCCTATTTTTGCTGGTGGGATTGACTCTGCCCTAAGGGCAGAGTCTCTCTCTCTCTCTCTCTCTCTCTCTCTCTCTCTCTCTCACTTTGCACCATTACACAATAAATATTCACAGTGAAAATATTTTGTAAGCGCGTTTCATGAACCAAGTTATAGGATTTGTTGACAACTCGCATCGAGTTCGTTACACTTCTACCCGGCATGAAGCACATGTTGTTGTGACGTCATCGTAAACAAATCCGTTCTACTCATCCAGACGACTTCGCAACGGCGCCATTGCCAGATCTTTCCACTCTGGAACCCGTTCTCAAAAGATTTCATTTTGGGGCACCCAAAACGCCGGTGCCGTGTGGACGCCAGGCCAAAGCGATAAACAATTTTATTGGATTCACCTGAATCCGTTGCCGTGTAGACAGGGCCTTTGTCTTATGTTTTTTAACTGTTTGCCTGCCTGTTTGTAAATCAACACTCTGCAATTACATCTGTCATTCAACTACTTACATGACACACTGAGCCACATGCTCCTCTTCCCACCAGAGATAAACAATAAGTAATCAAGTCTGCAGTCAAGTTAACAATACATGTTAATGCCATAAAACAAAGGCTTAACTAGCCTAGTTTAGGTGTCGATCACTAACAGTTATTGAGAATGATCAAAGGATTGGTAAAAGGACAAAATGACTGCTGATACTGAGAAACTTAACACCTAGTTAAAGTGTACCAGCAGTGTTTTTATACCCAACGCTCAGCCCCACTGCATGACATTAATGATATCACTGGTGATTTGCAACATGTGAGTGAACTGAATGGTGAAGATTTAGGCTACATCCACACGACAACGGCAACGAGATGTTATTTAAAAATATATCGCGTCCAAATGGGCAACAATCAGTAAAATATCAGGTCCATATGGCAACGCAACGCTTGCTGAAAACGATGCAATACACATGCCACACCTCTAGGGGCGCTGTAAGACGGTCCCTTCGGAGACACCAGAACAATAGAAGAAGTAAGGATGCATATTAGCCACAAAGTCAGGAAAATCTGTTTGTAAAATTACATTATAATGACCAAATACAATGAAAAGTATTTTTCCAGTCTCACCTGTGAAAGGTAATCCCATGTGATCTCGTTTGGATGGCAAACCTGTTGGTACAGTTAAACGCAGCTAATCTTTATTCTCCGCTTTGACCTCTCCAAAATGGCGGCGAGGATGACCTATGATTCTACGCGGAAGGCGGTGTCTTTAATGGTCCGGAATAAATTGAATGCTAATTAAATAATGATTAATTTGCTCCTCTACGCCCTTTTTGAGGAATGTATTGTAGGACTTAAACCCACATCTGAAGAGGTGAGATTGCTCTTTTTTTCTCTATTTTTGCTGGCGGGATTGACTCTCTCTCTCTCTCTCTCTCTCACTTTGCACCATTACACAATAAATATTCACAGTGAAAATATTTTGTAAGCGCGTTTCATGAACCAAGTTATAGGATTTGTTGACAACTCGCATCGCATCGCAATGAGAAGATCATTGGCACTACTGGTGTTAAGAATCAGACCATTTCATAAATGAATATTTTGCTGTAGAGCTGCAGTGTTTGTACAATTGCATGTTTTTGCTTCACTATTACTGTCACTATTCTGCTTCTTGCATTACTACTGTGAACTAACACTGAACATAATAATAATAATAATAATAATAATAATATCTAAGCTCGTGTTTCACTCTCACTAGTGCTCTGTAAGGCTTTTTCCTGGTGATATTCGTTACACTTCTACCCGGCGTGAAGCACTCACAGTCATGTGGTTGTGACGTCATCGTAAACAAATCCGTTTTACTCATCCAGACGACTTCACAACGGCAACGTTGCCAGATCTTTCCACTCTGGAACCCGTTCTCAAAAAGATTGCGTTTTGGGCACCCAAAACGCCGGTGCCGTGTGGACGCCAGGCCGAAACGATAAGCAATTGTATCGGAGTCACCTGAATCCGTTGCCGTGTGGACAGGGCCTTAGAAAACATAGTGAGTCAGTGGGTGGACATTGACGATGATACACTGGTAACTTCCGTCATTTCCATAACAGATGAAGAAATCATTGCCTCCATTCATGATCCTTTAACTCTGTCAGTGAACTGCAAGAGTGACTGCAAGAGAGAAATTTGTGATTAGGAGAATGTACCTAAAATTTCACATATAACATGAGCATTTGGTGTGACAAGTGGGTCCATACAAACTTTTTGGTATAACAAACTATTTGGACATCCCCAAGGAGTTCATTATAACAGGGTTGCAGTGTATTGTTTAGATCCCCCTTGTGCTACTAAAAATGATCTGACCCCTCAAGGCTTGGACTCCACAAGATGTCTGATGGTGTGCTGTGGTATCTGGCACCAAGACATTTACAGCAGATCCTTTAAGTCCAGAAAGTTGTGAGGTGAGGCATCTATGAATCAAACTTGTTTTTCAGCACATCCCATGGATGCTCAATTGAATTGAAACCTGCAGAATTTGATATCCAAGTCAACACCTTGGCCTCTTTGTCATGTTCAACCATTTTTGAACATTGCTGCCATGTGATTGACTGATTAGATATTTGCGTTAATGAGTAGTTGAACAGGAGTACCTAATAAAGTGGCCGGTGAGTGTATTTTATAGTTATTTCACTTACAGTATGGTAGGAGTAGGCAGCTTAGCTCTTTTTTTGTTGCTGTTACTGATGTTGCAGAAGACTTTAGTGGAGATATGTCTGTGAAGGTTCTTAGTCATCCAGGTTATTGTAAACCATAGGTGCTAAAGAAGGCAACTAGACTTGCTTGAAATTCTTGAAGACGTTTCACCTCTCATCCGAAAGGCTTCTTCATTTTTGTCTGACTCATGGGGAGTTCCAGGTATTTATCCTCTAGTGGACCAAAAGCAACCCTAAGGAGAGTCATTGAGGTCACATGGGTTGTTGCCCCTTTCAGTCATCCTGTAGGTGTTAGGGTCACTGGAGGCCGGGTGTGAATGGTGTTAGCAGCCTCGAGGGTCATTAGGGTGATCTGTGGGTCATTGGCTCTCTCTGCCGTCATGTGAGTTATTGAAGTCAGCTGGATCTTGGTGTGGATGTGTATGTGCATTGGCATCACGTACCTCTCCGGTCCCCTGTGGAGACCACCTCTCCCCGACCCAACTCACGGAGGTTGCCCAGTTGCAGACCGAGTTTTCGGATGTGTTCTTGCCCCTGCTCGGTCGCACTAACCTCATAGAGCACCACATAGAGACGCCCCCGGGGGTGGTAGTGCGTAGCCGCCCTTACAGGCTACCCGAACACAAAAAAAAGGTGGTTCGGGAAGAACTTGAGACCATGCTCGAAATGGGCATCATCGAGGAGTCCCACAGTGACTGGAGCAGCCTGGTGGTCTTGGTACCCAAGGCCGACAGGTCGATCCGGTTCTGTGTGGACTATAGAAAAGTCAACGCGGTGTCTAAATTCGACGCGTACCCAATGCCTCGTATTGATGAGCTGCTCTATCAACTCGGCACTGCTCACTTTTATTCGACACTGGATTTGACGAAGGGATATTGGCAGATCCCCTTGACTCCACTATCCCGAGAAAAAACGGCCTTTTCCACACCGTTTAGTTTACACCAATTCGTCACACTTCCGTTTGGGCTGTTTGGGGCGCCCGCTACGTTTCAGCGACTGATGGACAGGGTCCTCCGCCCCCACGCCACCTATGCGGCCGCTTATCTCGACGACATTATCGTCTATAGCAATGACTGGCCGAGGCACCTCGAACATCTAAGGGCCGTCCTTAGGTTGCTGAGGCGAGCAGGTCTCACAGCCAACCCAAAGAAGTGTGCGATTGGGCGGGTGGAAGTACGGTATCTGGGCTTCCACTTGGGCAACGGGCAGGTGCATCCCCAAATTAACAAGACCGCAGCAATTGCGGCCTGCCCAAGGCCCAAGACCAAAAAGGGGTTGAGACAATTCCTGGGGCTGGCTGCCTATTATCGTAGGTTTATACCTAATTATTCAGACGTCACCAGCCCGCTGACTGATCTGATTAAAAATGGGGCACCAGATCCGGTCCAGTGGACGGAGCAATGCCAGCGGGCTTTTTCTGAGGTAAAGGCTGCACTGTGTGGGGGGTCACTTTTACACTCCCCTGACTTTTCTCTCCCCTTTATGTTGCAGACCGATGCGTTGGACAGAGGGCTGGGGGCGGTTTTGTCCCAGGAGGTGGAGGGGGAGGACCGCCTCGTCCTGTACATCAGCAGGAAGCTGCCGGTGCGTGAGGGGTGCTACAGCACCATAGAGGAGTGTCTGGTCATCAAGTGGGCGGTCCTCACCCTCCGGTACTACCTGCTGGGGCGCCCTTTCACCCTCTGTTCAGACCACGCGCTCCTCCAGTGGCTCCACCGCATGAAGGATGCCAACGCGTGGATCACCCATTGGTATCTGGCACTCCAACCCTTTAATTTCAAGGTGGTCCACAGGCCGGGGGCGCAGATGGTCGTGGCGGACTTCCTCTCCCGTCGGGGGAGTCGGCTGCAGGCCGGATGGCCACCCGGCCTGAGTCGGGCGGTGGGGGTATGTGGCAGCGGGGGCGTGGTCAAGCGCCGGTCTGTGACAGGAGGGCGGAGTCAGGGAAGGTAAGTGGCAGAATCACTACATCTGACATCAATTAACCTGTGTTTGTGTGTGTCTTCCCAGTGACCGCGCCCTATTTAAAGAGGGAGAGCAGAGAGCAGAAGAGAGCTCATCCCCGAACAAGACGCCAGTCGTGTGTGCGTCTGTGTGAAAAGATTGTGAAACTGAAAAGTGTAGCAATAAAGGCGATTGTTGAACCTGATATCTGTCCTGCCATCCTCTGTGCTCCACCCACCAACACTGAACCGCTACACAGACTTTTATGAACTCTTTGAAACAGTTTGTTGTAAGAGCGCTATATGTATGGAGAAAGAATGTATCGTAATGGGCGATTTTAATACAAACTTATTATTGCCTTCTAGTAGGACTAACTTGAAAAAATCATTCTTAAACTTTTGCAAAATGTTTGGCCTACAACAGTTGATCACTGAACCAACAAGAATTTCTATTAACAACAGGTCTCTGCTGGACTTAATATTGGTCTCAGACAGTGAAAAGATATCACAATCAGGCATCCTTGATATTGCCTTAAGTGACCATAATGTCATTTACTGCACATGCAAGATATCTAATTCACAAATGAAGACTGGTAACCGTCGTTCCATTAGATATACTGTAGATGCACAAAACATTACACAGCTGAAGGGCTTATACAAAGGCTTTCTGAAAGAGATTGGTCTGATGTCCTAGGAAGTAATGATGTTGATAGTGCTTGGGCTTTTTTCAAGCAGCATTTTATATCTGCAATTGATTCTGTTGTACCAATGAAGGAAACGAGAATGAAGCAGAATAGTGCAAATTGGATGACATCTGAAATTCTGGATCTTATTAGACAACATGATGGCTGGTTTAAAAAGTTCAAGAAATCCAAGTTACCTACTGATTATGATAAATATATTTATTTGAGAAATAAAGCGAGTTACAAGGTACAGAAAACAAAGTCTGAGTTTTATGCTGATGCTATTGTTGCAAACTCACATCAGCCAAAAATGTTATGGAAAGTGCTTAATGACATGGGCTCTACAGGTAAATCAAAATCAAAGCCTGGTAACATTGGGCTAGTCATTGAGGATAAATTATGCTTTGACAAACAGCAGGTTGCTTGTCAGTTTAACACATTTTTTACAACCATTGCAGCCCATTTGGTTGATAAGTTGCCTGTTGCATCAGGCAGATACAACCAAACCTTTTTAAATTCCTTTTATGAAGGTAAACATGCTACTTCTAACACTTTTGAGTTGAGCCCTGTCTCAGAGGCAAGGGTGAGGTCATGTTTATCTGCATTGCCTATAAATAAAGCCACTGGACTGGACCTTATTCTATCCAGATTTCTGAAAGACAGTGCCAGTGCAATTGCAAGTGTACTCACCCATATAATAAATCTATCCTTAAGCCAGGGTATTTTTCCAAGTGAAATGAAGAGGGCTAGGGTTGTTCCCCTTTTTAAGAAAAACAGCAGATCGGATGTTGGCAATTATAGGCCAGTATCAATTCTGACAGCCATCTCAAAGGTGTTTGAGCATCTTGTGTTTGAGCAGGTGGAAGAGTTTTTGGTTAAACAAAACCTGCTATATGAGTTTCAATCTGGGTTTAGAGCAGCTTACTCCACTGAAACCTGTTTCATCCACTTATTTGATTACATTCGGCAGAATCTTGATGAAGGAAAGTATGTTGGTATGATACTACTTGACTTGCAGAAAGCCTTTGATACGGTAAATCATGCAATACTGTTATTAAAACTACAGTGTCTGGGTTTTAGACCTACTGCTGTTAAATGGTTTACATCGTATCTTAATGGTAGAACTCAAGTCTGTGATGTTGAGGGGACGGTATCAGATCCCTTGGGCATTACATGTGGGGTGCCCCAGGGTTCTATTTTGGGCCCTCTTTTATTTTTGGTTTATATAAATGATATGCCAGCTGCAGTCAAATGCAAGCTTCTTTTATATGCTGATGATTCTGCATTACTTGTCGCTGGGAGTGAGGTTTGTGAGATTGAAAATACTCTTGGGAAGGAGTTAGAGAGGGTTAGTGAGTGGTTTATTGACAATAAGCTTTCGATACATCTGGGTAAAACAGAATCCATTTTATTTGGAAGAAAGAAAAAGTTATCAAAAGCAAATGCACTGAAGGTTATGTGTAATGGTACTGAAATAGTGTCTTAAGAAAGAGTTACATACCTGGGGTTAACATTAAAGCAGTCACTAACTTGTGACTCTTGCTACCAAAACATTATCCAAGAGTGCGAGTAAACTCAAATTTTTGTTTTGTAGGACAAAGAATTTTGCTTTCTCTGTCAAGAAGCTTCTTGTTTTGTCATTGATTCAGTGCCATTTTGATTATGCATGTTCTGCTTGGTATTCTTGTTTATCAGCTAAACTTAAATATAAAATGCAAGTGATGCAAAATAACGTTATACGGTATCTATTAAATGCATCCCCTCGTACTCACATTGGTAGCACCGAATTTAAAAGGGTAGGATTGCTGCCAGTATATCTTAGAGTTGAGCAGCTGAAGCTAAATCACATGTTTAATGTTATTCATGGACATGCTCCCAATATAGAAATGGTACATACACAGCATGATCATTACACTAGGGCAAGTATTTGCTCTTGTATAGTGCCCAGAGTCAATAATGCAGCTAAAAACACATTTTACTATACTGGTGTCATGGCTTGGAATAGCCTGCCTCTTTCCATAAAAGTTTTAAACATTAGAAGGGCTTTTAGAAGTCAGGTAAAAATCTTTCTATGGAACAGAGTAACTGATCCATGATAAAATAGTTGAGATTGTACTTAGCAGAGTTGTGATATTTATTTGTTTTATGATTTTTTTTTTTTTTAGTTGTCTGATCTGTCTGTCAAGTAGGTGTTTTTTTGTATGTCCTAACATCAAGGACCATGTTGGAAATAAGTGTTGTCACTTTAACATGTCATTCTTTGGATTTTTTTTTTTTTTTATGTCTGTGAATCCAAAAAATAAATCAAATCAAATCAAATCACCAGTACACTGGTGAACCTCAGGGGTCAGACAATGAGCGATCCTAAAGGCCCCTATGAAAAGTACAAAAAAAGACAGAGTGCACCCTACCTGGATTAGGGTTACCCAGACCCATCTGTGCCATCCATCTAGGGGTGGTGTGTGCAGGGGAGTGTGGTCTACACCAGGGTGATTCAGATTATATACATAAAATTGACTTTTGAATTTTCTTACTCTCACTCATTGATTTTATGCCAATATATAAAATAACTCTTCATGCAAAGTTTTATTGAAATCAACATATATTTAGAGGTCCCTCAAACAGGTTAATATGGTAACCAACTTACATAAGGTAAAATACTAATAACATAGTATGCAAACCAACAGGATAGAAAAACAAAATATACTCTCGTTAAAATTGGAGATATGAAATACAACTTTGTAAAACGTCGATAGAAAGCCATCCAGGGGAACGAAATTATACCCAGCAGCCAGGAGGGTGATGTTTAAATGTATAAAACTAAAACAAACTCATGCTAATAATTACATCAAACATATAAATGTAATTACAGATAAGCATTATCACAGGTAATTATAGATAATTTGATATCCCAGGTATCACAGATAAGCTTTATCACAGATCACTAATGGTAAAAATACACAAAAAATACAACTGAAAATAGTCTAATAAGATGTCACTGGAAAACCCAGATAAAGGTGAATGACTCAAGGCATCATTTGATGGAACAGCAAAATCCCTTTGTCATTATGTCACAACAGTAACCAAAAAAATCCTTCAGAAAGTGAACATTGAGTCAGCATTTCTTGAGACAGATCCTGCATTATGGGAACAAAATGAAAACTTCAAAGCAGCCAAAAACATTGGACACTGGACAAGGTTCAATGTAGGGCTGCACAATTAATCGAATTTAATCGAAAATCACGATTTTGGCTGCCACGATTAAATTAAATGAAAATCGCGATTTATTTCCATTTAAAATGCGGGCTCTACTGCATATCTAAGCACTTTTTGACCAGTACTCCGCCAAACCATTAGGGGGCGAACCGACGGTTTCATTACTCCGCCTAAATAAGCAAGCAAGCCAAGCGTTGCCAGATTGTGCGGTTTTAAGTTCTTTTTGGTGGGTTTTGAACATATTTTGGGCCGGAAAACGTTAGCAGTATCTGGTAACACTGGCCAAGTGCGCAGAGCTTCAGTGCAGCGTTTTCTTCTTCAAGGGGTGATAGCGTGAGAGTAGGTAACAGATTGAGGTGAGAGAGAAAAGCTAACTATGTCGGAACAACAGACTATTTAGCACTGGAGGCAATGTTGTGACCTGCCTTCGCTCATGTTTAAAGCCAGAGCATGTTGATAGGCTGCTCTTTCTAGCTAAAAACTTGTAGGCCTCAGTATAATGCTATGTAATTGTTGCAATTGAGTTTTCAGTTCCTTCATCCTTTGGTAATTTCTTGGATAAATTTCATTTATTTGTCATTTGGAAATCAGAATTTCTCTTTTAAATTTCATTCTGCACTGAAAGCTGTTCATATCGTTTGTTTGAATATAGTGAAATAAAATTTAAGTGATTTCCCTAACATCAAGAATAATCGTGATTAATAATCGCGATTACAATTTTGATCAAGATAATCATGATTATCATTTTTTCCATAATCGTGCAGCCCTAGTTCAATGGTACATGGAGATTTGGGGCAGTGGCTTTGGACTGGCAAACTAGGATGGCAGTCCCTATTTTTACAAAAGGGGACAAGATGATGTGTTCCACTGATCATGGAATTCTTCTTCCAGAGAGTTAATGCCAGGCTATTGGAAGTGAGACTCCCTTTGACAGTTAAACCTTGGATTCAGGAAGTATGATGTGGGTTCTGCAATGACCATGTAACAGTAAATCAGCAGCCAAGCTCATTACATTTAACACTTTGTGAGGCATCATGGGAGTATACTATTGCCGCTTTTCCACTACAAACGCGGCTGAGTCGGGCTGAGCCGTGCCGTGCTGAGTCGAGCTGAGCGGGGCTGTTGGAGTTGCATTTCGACTACAACCGCGCTGAACCGTGCTGGCTGGAAGTGGGTGGACACATTGGGTGGAGTTAGCGAAAGTGGGTGGACGTCAGGTAATGTCGTTAAGCAGCGCAAACAGTGACATCAGTGATCTTTTAAGCGGTAGTCTCATGACCCGAATAGTAAACAATAAACATGGAGGACATGGAGTCGTTAGTGTTGCTGGTCTTGGTGCTGTGGCTTGTTGTCACCGACAACGCGGACAGATACTGGCAAGAGCGTATAGATGAGACGAGGCGCATAAGCCTTCAGAAATTCTCGTAATTCGTAATTCTTCTTCTTCCGGGTTTGCGGTGTTTACAGATCCCAGCACGCTCGCGGGGCGTGTGTGGGCATGTGAGGACACTCCTCCTCACCAATCAGTGCACAGGGGAGTGTCTGCTCACGCCCCCAGCCTCACTCGGCACGGTTTGGCTCGCTTCAGCCCCACTCCAAAACGGTGCGAGTTTTAGGGGCTAAGCAGGGCTGAAGCGAGCTGAGTCGTGCTGGTTTTTGGTAGTCGAAACGTGAGCCGTGTCGGGCTGAAGTGAGCTGAAGTGAGCTGAAAAAGGGTAGTGGAAAAGGGCCATAATCCAGCTACATGGGTTTTGTGGATTTGGAAAAAAGTTACTGATTGCATGCCTTAACTTTTGTTGTGGGTGGTACTACAGGAGTACCATTCTCTGAATGACAGCAGCTTAGAGAGTTGTGTCCACATTCTTGGTGTTAGGCCCAAACAGTTTAAGGTGGGTGCCAAGACCAGTCAAGTGTGTCTTGTCTTCACTCTTGTTTGAGGTTATCATGGACAGGATATCAAGACAGGTGGCATGGTGGTGTAGTGGTTAGCACTGTCACCTCACAGCAAGAAGGTTCTGGGTTTGAGCCCAGTGGCTGATGGGGGCCTTTCTGTGTGGAGATTGCATGCTCTCCCTGTGTCTGTGTAGGTTTCCTCTGGGTGCTCCGGTTTCCCCCACAGTCCAAAGACATGCAGATTAGGCTAATTAGTGGTTCTAAATTGACTGTAGGTGTGAATGGTTGTTTGTTTCTGTGTCAGTCCTGCAATGACCTAGCGACTTGTCCAGGGTGTACCCTGCCTCTCACCCATAGTCAGCTGGGATAGGTTCCAGCTTGCCCATGACCCTGCACAGGATAAGTGGTTACAGATAATGGATGGATGGATGAATGGATGGATGGATATCAAGACACTGCCAAGGACTCAGAGGTGTCCAATAAAGCTAGAGGTAACACCCCTGTTATTTGCAGATGATGTTCTTTTGGCCCACTCTGAAGTGGACTCCTGACACACATTTGGGCAATTTGTTGCTGAGAATGAAGAATGAAGTCAGCATCCCTGAGTCTGAGACCATGGTTCTCTCCCGAAAAAAAAAAAAAGGTGTGATGCTCACTTGAATGAGGAGTTTAAATATCTTGGGAGCTTATTATTGTGTCATGGAAAAAAAGTGAGGATGAGGTTGACAAATAGATTGCACCAGTGGTAGCAGTGCTGCAGTCACTCTAGAAATCAGTGGTGGTGAACCAGGATTTTTATTTTTGAGTCAATCTATTTTTATTTTTGAGTCACTCTCCTTGCCTATGATCATGAGAAGTGGTTCATGCCTAAAAAAAAATGTTCCAAGTACTGGTGGCAGGAATGAGGTTCCTCCACAGGGTTGCTGTGTTAACTCTCTTGTTAGCCTTGGAGTAAAACCACTGCTCCTCCAAATTAAAAAGAGCCATTTGGGATGACAAGGATACCCCTGGTTGGCTCCTGTAAGAGTTGGATCAGGCACATCTCATTGGACAGATATCCCAGAGCAGATCCCAGGACCTGCTGGAGGGATTATATCTTAGACAAGTATTGAGAATGTTTGGGGATCCTTCAGGAGGAGCTGGAATCTATGGTTGGGGATATCCTGTTGCCACCATGACCTCCACCATGAAAAGTGGAAGCTGAATGAGTGCATGAATGAAGGGTAGCACGGTGGTATAGTGGTTAGCACTGTCGCTTCACAGCAAAAAGGTTCTGGGTTTGAGCACAGCAGCCGACAGGAGTTTGCATGTTCTCCCTATGTCTACGGGGGTTTCCTCCAGGTGCTCTGGTTTCCCCCACAGTCCAAACACATGTAGGTTAGGCTAACTGGTGGCTCTAACTTGACCGTAGGTGTGAATGTGAGTGTGAATGGTTGTTTGTCTATATGTGCCAGCCCTGCGATGACCTGGTGACTTGTCCAGGGTGTATCCTGCCTCTCGCCCATAGTCAGCTGGGATAGGCTCCAGCTTGCCTGCAACCCTGCACAGGCTAAGCGGTTACAGATAATGAATGAATGAATGAATGATCACTTAATTTTAACCATCAAAATATACATATTCACTTATGTGTATACACATTGTAAATTTGTATGGACTTAAGATTTACAAGAGCTCATCCAAAAAGTAAGTATTTGCATCATTTCCTGATGTCTTCATTTAATAGAAACTGGGAAAAGAATCTCAAAGTGTTGTAACCATATAACACATAATTATCAATATTCTTCAGCAAACTGGAACTGGGCAGACGACATCGGGGATGGGTTTCTATTTTATCCCATCCTGCACTGTTTGAGAGACATACATCTCTCAAAGTTTACTAAGCAAGTCTTATTTAAAAAAAGGAATTTGTCTGTATCTTAAAATATAATTGTGCAATTTAAACAAGAAAGAAAGAAAAAAGGCACCAAGAAACAGCTCTAGTATGACTGCAAAGTTTATAATGACTACAAAATGACAAAAAAATAGAAGTGCTGTAGAGGTGCTATGTGTAAGAATTTGTAAGAAATTAAGTTTAAAACATTCAAAAATTAACTAAAATTATCAACAGAATGTGAAGAAATAACACCTCTGACATTATGTCAAAGATGCCTGTATATGGTGTTGCAGAGGTATCTCCTAAAGTTAACATGGTAATCATTTAGCCCAGAGATAGGGTGCACCATCCTTCTCACAATACCACTTTGTAACTCATGGTGATAGTTAGTCACTGTAGCGTCCAGTTTGCCCTTAGTTGAACATGATGGGATGGAGAAGTTACGCTTGTGACATCACCACCATATGCGGAAGTGACTGTGTGGTTAGACTCAGTGTTAGCGTTCAGTCACAAATGCACAAAATACCATAAAAGACATTAAGAAAACCCACACATCTAAAATGGGAGCTATTTTGCGATTGAATGTACAAATCGATTCAACAAGGAATCAGAGCTATCTTTTTCCAGACTGCTGAAAGTTAAAGAAAAGAGTTGTTGCTACAATGCATCATGGATTTGCCGTTAACATTTTCTGTCAAATATTTTTGATTTTTGGAGAAGGGGAAAAAAAAGGGATCCTACCAGGAGAAACTGAATCGCAATGCCTAGCAACACTATAAACCTAAAGGACAAACTAAAGGAACCTACTGGAAATAAATGTCATTGTTTTATTTGCTGTGAATTCAAAATCAGATTACTCAACAATGCTTTGTCACACAGAGAAACACAGTATCATCAGAAATGGTAAGTTCTGCTGTTTATTTTGACATGTGGTAGGTTATGAAGCAAGAGGGACTTCATAACTTATTCATCCAAAAATCAGGAGTGAGAAAATGGGTGAAGAAATTAGAGTGGCGGCTACAATTATCAACACCTTTTCAGATCCACCAACAAAAAACAATCTTACAAAGGTGAGTTTCAGTTACAAGTTTAAAGAAGAAAAGTCTTTATGTTCATCAAGTTATGATGAAAGGCACTACCCTCAGTTACGAAGGCTGAAAAAAGAAAAAGAAAAACACTCCTTCTCATGGTCAATAAATACTTTATTGTGAAGTTAAGTTTGTAGTTTGTTAATTCTCCACTCAAAATAAGAATTTTTTTTTATTTTCAGCTGAAAACTGACATTGGATGCCTGTGATCTTCAGGCCCACAGGAGACACTGAATTAAAAGCAGACACGTGTCTGTAGTGGAAGTCACTGTATGGGCTCAGGAACACTTCAGAAAACCATCATCTGTGAAAACAATTAATTACTGCATCCACAAATGCAAGTTAAAACCATACATAAACAATATCCAGAAACACCGCCACCTTCTCTGGGCCTGAGCTCTTTTACGATGGACTGAGGCGAAGTGGAAAATTGTCCCAAGATCTGACAAATCAAAAGTAGAGATTCTTTTTAGAAATCATGGACACCACGTCCTCCAGGCTAAAGAGGAGAGGGACCATCCGGCTTGTTATCAGTGCACAGTTCAAAAGCCAGCATCTGTGATGGTATGAGGGTGCATTAGTGCACATGACATGGGTAGCTTGTACATCTGGGAAGGCATCATTAATGCTGAATGATATATATATGTTTCAGAGCAATATGCTGCCATCCAGACAAAATCTTTTTTCAGGGAAGGCCTTCTTTCTTCTCATCTCATTATCTCTAGCCGCTTTATCCTGTCCTACAGGGTTGCAGGCAAGCTGGAGCCTATCCCAGCTGACTACGGGCGAAAGGCGGGGTACACCCTGGACAAGTCGCCAGGTCATCACAGGGCTGACACATATACACAGACACAGACAACCATTCACACTCACACCTACGGTCAATTTAGAGTCACCAGTTAACCTAACCTGCATGTCTTTGGACTGTGGGGGAAACCGGAGCACCTAGAGGAAACCCACGCGGACACGGGGAGAACATGCAAACTCCACACAGAAAGGCCCTCGCCGGCCACGGGGATCGAACCCGGACCTTCTTGCTGTGAGGCGACAGTGCTAACCACTACACCACCGTGCCGCCCACCTTCTTTTATTCAGCAAGACAATGCCAGACCACTTTCTGCACATATTAAAACTGCATGGCTCTATTGTAAAAGAGTCCAGGTGCTAAATTGGCCTGCCTGCAGTTCAGACCTGTCTCCTATTTAAAACATTTGGCACATTATGAACCGCAAACTACGACAAAGGAGAGACCCTAAACTGTTGAGCAACTGAAACTGTACATCAGGCAAGAATGGGACACCATTTCTCTTTTAAATCTACAGCAAGTGGTCTCCTCAGTTCCCAAACATTTACAGAGTGGTGTTCAAAGCAGAGGTGATGCAACACAGTGGTAAACATGCCCCATCCCAACTTTTTTGAAACGTGTTGCTGACATCAAAATGAGCATATATTTTTCAAAAAACAATAAAATTTCTCATTTTCAACACTTCATATGTTATCTTTGTGCCATTTTAAATGAAATATAGGGTTTCCATGATTTACAAATGATCACATTCTGTTTTTATCGACAGTTTACACAGCGTCCCAACTTTTTTGGAATTGGGGTTGTAGAATGGACATAAATGCCGTTTTCAGAGGGTCTTCCAGGTTAGCAAAGTAAATATTAAAGTCTCCAACAATTAATGCTTTATCTAAAGAAACAACCAGGTTTGAGATGAAATCAGGAAAGTCTCAAAGGATTCAGAATATGGCCCTGGGGGAAATCGACTGGGTAGACTTATTTTTTGTGGCTACATTTTTTTTTTGTATGTGTGTTGCCTAGATTATCATTATGAATAACTGTGATGCCTACTCCTCTTATAGTTAGATGAGGCTGGTGTATATAGCCATATCTGGGAGGACTAGCTTCATTTAATGCTTCATATTCATTTTGTTTGATCCATATTTCTGTTAAACACATTACATTAAACTCCTGGTCAGTAATAATAATATAACATTAGGTGCTTTAGAGATCTAATATTTAGCAGTCCTAGCTTTAGCTCAAAGGTGCTAGCTGTACATTGAGTATGGCCTAATTTTATGTTACTTAGGTGATGAAGGTGCATAAGGGTAGGAGCAGGCTTCACTCAATGGGTTATTAATTCTGAGAGTGCTGACCTAACATATAGTCAATTCAGAAAAAAAGGGAAAGAGGCCGCACTATGCATACAGGTATTTATTCGCACAAACACGTTTCGGCGTGTGCCTTCCTCAGTGTGCTCAAGTAATCAGTGTTACTACAAATCTTAAATGCCCACACCCATGTACACACTTCCATCATCAACCAATGACAATACAATAAAGTTAAATACAATAATTGGCAATATCAGTACAGTGATTAAAACAATCCACTGGTCTTAAAACCTTTTGTAAAAAATCCAAATGAAATTATGGAAATATGTCAGCACAAGCATCATCAATTCAGTTTTACAAGAACATACAAGGCTGAGATGCAGTGCAAGAAAATGGACAAGTACTGGAGAGATACGATGGATTATCGAAACAATAATGTGTACCCTTGGCTTTGAGAAATACAAGGCTTTGCTGGTAGGCCAAGACAAGGGCAGCGGAAAGCTGTAAGCAGCGCCTCGTCTGGAGACCTGAGCACCGACACTGATTCATTCACAACTGCTTGTTTTTTTACAATCCAGTCATGTACCTTCTCCAAAGTCTGTCCCAGCAACACAATGCAAAACCACAAGACACGGAGGAGGAAAAAGCGCAAGAGGTTGGAGATAAAGGACTGATTCAATGTCATCAATATCTCATCTAAACAGTTCAGTGAAGATCAGCTTTCTGTACTGTCTAAAGGCCTCTCTTTTGTCCCTGTTGAAGGGAATGACCCCTTTATTACAAAAATAGAAATGTTTAAGTTTTTTTCGATCTATTCGCCTTAAAGCATTTTATTCGAGAGGGACTGAAAGACGATATATCCAACAAGAGACTGATCTACAACAAGAGTGCCCTTCTGCCCCCTCTAAAATTTTGTTTTAACAGAAAAGTACTTTCTTAATAATTCTTCAGTTGAGACATTCTGCCGGTCGGTGGAGCAAGACACTTTTACCTATCTGAAGAGTGGGGATTATTCAATTAGATCTAACCTTTCAACCTCTGAAAAGGAGACTTTGAATGCATTAATGTTTGACAGTGATCTTGTGATAAAACCTGCGGGCGGGGGGGGGGGGGGGGGGGCGTCGATCGTTATACAAGTTAAGTCTGCTTATGTACAAGAAATAGAGAGACAACTTGGTGACAAAAGCGCTTATATGCGTCTACATGCTGAGCCTATTATGAAATTTAGTGAGGAGATAAAATCTATATTGAAAAGAGCATTGTCTGATTCAGTTACTGATGACAAGGACTATAGCTATTTATTGAAAACCAATCCCTTCTCATTTCATCTCATTTCATTATCTCTAGCCGCTTTATCCTGTTCTACAGGGTCGCAGGCAAGCTGGAGCCTATCCCAGCTGACTACGGGCGAAAGGCGGGGTACACCCTGGACAAGTTGCTAGGTCATCACAGGGCTGACACATAGACACAGACAACCATTCACACTCACGGTCAATTTAGAGTCACCAGTTAACCTAACCTGCATGTCTTTGGACTGTGGGGGAAACCGGAGCACCCGGAGGAAACCCACGCGGACACGGGGAGAACATGCAAACTCCGCACAGAAAGGCCCTCGCCTGCCACGGGGCTCGAACCCGGACCTTTTTGCTGTGAGGCAACAGCGCTAACCACTACACCACCATGCTGCCCAGAATTATTTCATGTTTCAGAATAATTTTTTCTTGCAGACCCAGGGTACCGCAATAGGGTCGCCTATGGCACCGAATTATGCTCACATTTTTATGGGTAAATTTGAGCATGATTTAATCTACTCTAATAATCCTTTTAAGCAACATCGGAAGGTGTGGTATAGGTACATTAATGATATATATATATTTTTTATATGGCTAGGTTCAAAGGAAGAACTGGTTGCTTTCAGTAATTATGTGAATACCCTATTGCCTTCAATTAAATTCACATTGAATTGTGATGACAACGTTATGCCATACTTGGATGTTCTAGTGAAAAAGTTGGATAATTCATTGCACACAGATTTATAGGAAAGAAACTGATCGTAACGCTTATTTAGATCAAAGTTTCCATCCACCTTCACTTAAACACAGCTTGCCTTATAGCCAGCTTTTAAGGGTACACCGTATCTGCGATAGTGAAGAAGCATTTGAGAGGCAAGCAGGAGAGTTATGCCAAAAATTTCTTGATGGGGGTATGCCCCAACCTTATTGCAGGGTTGCCTGGAGCGGGTGCGTGCTATTCAACGTTCTGATTTAATGACTGATCGTACGCATACACAGACACTTAACATTAATACTCCAGTCACCTTCGTGTCCACTTATGGGCAGATATCAAATACACTAAAAAATATTGTTCATCGCCACTGGCACATTTTAAGTAGCGATCCAAACACTGGTCATGTTTGTCAAGATCTCCCGCCGCTTGCTATAAAAGAGCACCCAATCTGAGAGACCAATTGGTACGGTCATATCTCCCTGCATTAACTCCATCGTTTCCCTTTAAGATTCCATATGGTAATTTTAAGTGTCTTAATTGTGTAATACAACCCCGATTCCAAAAAAGTTGGGACAAAGTACAAATTGTAAATAAAAACGGAATGCAATGATGTGGAAGTTTCAAAATTCCATATTTATTCAGAATAGAACATAGATGACATATCAAATGTTTAAACTGAGAAAATGTATCATTTAAAGAGAAAAATTAGGTGATTTTAAATTTCATGACAACAACACATCTCAAAAAAGTTGGGACAAGGCCATGTTTACCACTGTGAGACATCCCCTTTTCTCTTTACAACAGTCTGTAAACGTCTGGGGACTGAGGAGACAAGTTGCTCAAGTTTAGGGATAGGAATGTTAACCCATTCTTGTCTAATGTAGGATTCTAGTTGCTCAATTGTCTTAGGTCTTTTTTGTCATATCTTCCGTTTTATGATGCGCCAAATGTTTTCTATGGGTGAAAGATCTGGACTGCAGGCTGGCCAGTTCAGTACTCGGACCCTTCTTCTACACAGCCATGATGCTGTAATTGATGCAGTATGTGGTTTGGCATTGTCATGTTGGAAAATGCAAGGTCTTCCCTGAAAGAGACATCGTCTGGATGGGAGCATATGTTGCTCTAGAACCTGGATATACCTTTCAGCATTGATGGCGTCTTTCCAGATGTGTAAGCTGCCCATGCCACACACACTAATGCAACCCCACACCATCAGAGATGCAGGTTTCTGAATTGAGCGCTGATAACTTGGGTCGTCCTTCTCCTCTTTAGTCCGAATGACACGGCGTCCCTGATTTCCATAAAGAACTTCAAATTTTGATTCGTCTGACCACAGAACAGTTTTCCACTTTGTCACAGTCCATTTTAAATGAGCCTTGGCCCAGAGAAGACGTCTGCGCTTCTGGATCATATTTAGATACGGCTTCTTTTTTGAAATACAGAGTTTTAGCTGGCAATGGCGGATGGCATGGTGAATTGTGTTCACAGATAATGTTCTCTGGAAATATTCCTGAGCCCATTTTGTGATTTCCAATACAGAAGCATGCCTGTATGTGATGCAGTGCCGTCTAAGGGCCCGAAGATCACGGGCACCCAGTATGGTTTTCTGGCCTTGACCCTTATGCACAGAGATTATTCCAGATTCTCTGAATCTTTTGACGATATTATGCACTGTAGGTGATGAAATGTTCAAACTCTTTGCAATTTTACACTGTCGAACTCCTTTCTGATATTGCTCCACTATTTGTCAGCACAGAATTAGGGGGATTGGTGATCCTCTTCCCATCTTTACTTCTGAGAGCCGCTGCCACTCCAAGATGCTCTTTTTATACCCAGTCATGTTAATGACCTATTGCCAATTGACCTAATGAGTTCCAATTTGGTCCTCCAGCTGGGTTTTTTTTTGTACCTTTAACTTTTCCAGCCTCTTATTGCCCCTGTCCCAACTTTTTTGAGATGTGTTGCTGTCATGAAATTTCAAATAAGCCAGTATTTGGCATGAAATTTCAAAATGTCTCACTTTTGACATTTGATATGTTGTCTATGTTCTAGTGTGAATACAATATCAGTTTTTGAGATTTGTAAATTATTGCATTCCGTTTTTATTTACAATTTGTACTTTGTCCCAACTTTTTTGGAATCGGGGTTGTATGTAACAACATGCTCACAGAAAAATCATTTACACATCCGAAAACAGAGCATATAAAGTGAAGGGCAGAATTACTTGTTTATCTATATTTGTTGTGCATTTATTGTTATGCCCTTGTGGGTTATTTTATGTGGGCAAAAGAAAATGGCAGTTAAAGACTAGAATTTGTGAACGTAAATGTGCAATTAGAAAAAATGATGAAAGGTCGTCAGTTGCAAGACACTTTAATATTGCGGGCCGTGATGCCAATGCGCTCAGGTTCATGGGCTTGGAAATGGTCAATCGGTCTCCAAGAGGTGGTGACTGTGAGAATCACCTCCTACAAAGGGAGGCTTTTATTTTTAATCTGAATATTTGCATTCCTCATGGAATGAATGAAGATTTGTCTTTGACCTGTTTCTTGTAAAAACGTGAAGTGATGATTAGGGTGCATCAGTTGCCCCCTAAAAATGAGAAGTTCCTCCGATCATGATGCATTTTTGTTTTTATGTTTCTTTTGGTAAGAAAACACACTGGGTGAAATATTTTGACAAAATTCAAAAGTTTAATGGTGGCACCAGGAGCTCAAAGTTATGGAAAAAGCTGCTATTTTATGACTTTTATGACAAAATTTCGATCACTTTTCATGAAACATTATGGCACCTTATAGAGTATACCAAATATCTTAGATACACATTTTTAGTACATATTCTAAATATATTATCAAGCACAGTTTGTTTTAGCTGTTCATTGAATCATTGTTCAACTACTTTTAAACAATACAAATGTATTATGAATCACATTAATGCTTCTCAATCCCTTGCAAAGGTTCTTAACATGATCTCTAGGTCACAAGAAATCAATAAATGGAGTCCAACATTGCGATTCAGACCTTACGCGAAAACATAAAATAAGCGTTTTTTGGCAAAAAATGAACCTCATGGTGCCACCATTAGACTTTTGAATATGGTCAAAAAATTTTACAGGATGTCTTTATTGGTGAAAAGGAACACCCAAACAAAAATGCATCAGATTTTATGAAAGTGAGGGCAACTGATGCACCCTAGTGATGATGCTTGTGCTGACATCCATCCATTATCTGTAGCCGCTTATCCTGTTCTACAGGGTTGCGGGCAAGCTGGAGCCTATCCCAGCTGACTATGGGCGAGAGGCGGGGTACACCCTGGACAAGTCACCAGGTTATCGCAGGGCTGACACTTAGGCCAAGTTTACATTAGACCGTATCTGTCTCGTTTTCTTCGCGGATGCACTGTCCGTTCACATTAAAACGCTGGGAAACGCCGGGAAACGGGAATCCGCCAGGGCCGACGTATTCAACCCAGTTCGTATTTGAACCGTTGCTGTGTAAACATTGAGGATATGCGGATACGCTGTGCCGAGCTCTAGCTGACGTCGTCATTGGACAACGTCACTGTGACATCCACCTTCCTGATTCGCTAGCGTTGGGATCACACACACAGCGGCTCAGTCCCGAATCACTGCTCGTGCGCTTCACTCGCGTGCTCTGTGAGCTGCGCAGGGCCGGAGTGCGCACCCTCCAGAGGGCACTCGTTGTTCAGGGCGGAGTGATTTGGAGCGCAGGAGGAAGCGCTGAGCCGCACTGAGGTTTATTTACACATTTCAACCTCCTTCAGGCGCTTAAACTCAGTAAGAACATGAACATCACAGCCAGGTGTGTTTATCTGCTGGAGAAGGTGTTCGCTTGCCATCCTTCCACTTGCAAGTGGTGAGTGACTTGCGCATGCCCGATATGCACTGGGATCATGTGACATGCCGTCTAATTAGTCATGTGATTAGCGTATCCGTGTATTGGCGTTGCTGTGTGCACGCGAATCGTTTTAAAAACGTTAATCTGATGATCCGCAATAATGTAAACAGGGCCATAGACAACCATGGTCAATTTAGAGCCACCAATTAGCCTAATCTGCATGCCTTTGGGGGAAGCCGGAGCACCTGGAGGAAACTCATGCAGACACGGCGAGAACATGCAAACTCCGCACAGAAAGGCCCTCGCCAGCTGCTGGGCTCGAACCCAGGACCTTCTTGCTGTGAGGCGACAGTGCTAACCACTACGCCACCGTGCCGCCCTTGTGCTGACATAATTTCATTTGGATTTTTTACAAAAGGTTTTAAGACCAATGGATTGTTTTAATCACTGTATTGATATTGCCAATTATTGTCTCTCATTCATCTCATTATCTCTAGCCGCTTTATCCTTCTACAGGGTCGCAGGCAAGCTGGAGCCTATCCCAGCTGACTACGGGCGAAAGGCGGGGTACACCCTGGACAAGTCGCCAGGTCATCACAGGGCTGACACATAGACACAGACAATCATTCACACTCACATTCACACCTACGGTCAATTTAGAGTCACCAGTTAACCTAACCTGCATGTCTTTGGACTGTGGGGGAAACCGGAGCACCCAGAGGAAACCCACGCGGACACGGGGAGAACATGCAAACTCCACACAGAAAGGCCCTCGCCGGCCCCGGGGCTCGAACCCAGGACCTTCTTGCTGTGAGGCGACAGCGCTAACCACAACACCACCGTGCCGCCTCGCCAATTATTGTATTTAACTTTATTGTATTGTCATTGGTTGATGATGGGGGTGTGTACATTTAAGATTTGTAGTAACACTGATTACTTGAGCACACTGAGGAAGGCACATGCCTAAACGTGTTTTTGCGAATAAATATCTGTATGCATACTTAGGTTATTGAAACAAAATCTGAGTATTTCTACATTTTTGTTCAGCTCAGGGTACAGACATAGCTGCAATATAGTGGAGCCTGAGTGATGACATCCAACAGTTCAGTGACCATAACATGCTGTAATCTACATCACTACACCACATTGGGATGGGGCCAGAGCATATTACAGCATCAGACATCACCTTCACTAATTTAAACACTGCTACAAAGTTATTTTTTAGGTCACCTCCTACTGACGAAGGCATATATATATATAAAGTTAGCTCCTACATGAATAGCTATCTTTGAATAGCTACCTAGGCTTGCCTAAGACTAAAATGACCGGCTATGTCCAGCACCCCGGCTCCCAGTATAGACCTAACTAAAGCTGCTGGCGCACTAATGGCCAAACGTTATGTTGTGATTCATAACTTGATTCCTATAAAGCATTGCAGAAATATTCGAAGATATTTGAAGTCTCTTTTCAGCTTGTTTACAGTACAATTGAAATGCCACTAGCAATCATTAAACAATTTGATTTGCTCACCCGGTTCTGGGAATTTGGAGTTGTGTTGTTCAACAAATATACAACATACTGAAGGATACACATTTCATAATACATCTGACAACCTTATCATCAAGTTTGCTGATGACACCACAGTGGTCGGACTCATCTCAAAGGGAGACAAGGCAGCCTACAGAGAGGAGGTCCTGAAGTTGGCAGCCTGGTGTTCAGAAAATAACCTCACTCTGAACACCAAGAAAACAAAAGAGCTTATTGTTGACTTCAGGAAGCACAGCACCGACCTAGCCCCCCTCTACATCAACAACGTGTATGTGGAGAGGGTCCACACCTTCCGGTTTCTCGGTGTCCTCATCTCCGCTGACATCTCCTGGTCAGCAAACATTACAGCAGTCATTAAGAAGTCTCAGCAGTGGCTACACTTCCTGAGAGTCCTCAGGAAGTACAACTTAAGCTCCAACCTGCTGCTGACCTTCTACCACTCATCCATCGAGAGCATACTGACGTACTGTATTACAGTATGGTATGGCAGCTGCACTGCTGTAGACAGGGAGAGGCTCCAGAGGGTAGTTAAGGCAGCACAGAAGATCATTGGCTGCCCTCTCCCCTCCCTGATGGACATTTACACCTCCTGCTGCCTTAGCAGAGCTAAGAATATTATCAAGGACAGCTCCCACCCTGGCTTTGATCTGTTCGACCTGTTGCCCTCAGGGAGGCGCTACAGATGCATCAGGACAAAGACAAAAAACAGCTTCTTTCCAAAAGCCATAACCGCCCTGAACTCGGATATGCTCTGACTTTATAGTCTATTTTATTTCACTATTTTACTAATTTATAAATGTGCAGTACTTTATAAGGTGACTCTCTATGCAATACTTGTATAATGTGCAATACCACACTCCATAATGTGAAACGCAACACATACACCTCAGGACTGTGCACCTTACACACAACACATACACCTCAGGACTGTGCACCTTACACACAGCACATACACCTCAAGTCTGTGCACCTTACCTTACCTTGCAATAATTCATAATGTGTAATATTTTATCTTATAATGTGACTCTCTTGTGCAATAATTTATAATGTGACTGTCTCTGTGCAATACTTTATATGTGCAATACCTCACTCCATAATGTGTAACACAACACATACACCTCAGACTGTGCACCTTACCCCCTTACACCCCCCTTCCTCTCTCTCTCCCTCTCTACACGCTGTTTGCACTGTTATTGGAGATGCTTTAATCTCATTGTACATGTGTATAGTGACAATAAAGGCATTCTATTCTATTCTATAAATCTTTTGTGCCAATGTTTTTAACCAGAGGCTTTAAGACTTTAAGACTGAAGTCTGCAATGTTCTGTAGTGTGATGTCAAGTTAAACTCTCTTCACCATCTGCTATTTTTGGGTGATCTGTGTGTTTTCAGTGGAAACGCTGACAAAAGAATTGCTTGATCACATAAGAGTGTATATCATTACTCAAACCAAGTCCAGATATGTAGTTAATGAAAGCAAGGTCTTTGAAAGATCCTATTTCACTTCCAAACCTCAAAATCCATCTAAACCAGAAAAGGTCCACTGTGATGATAATTTATTAAAACAAAGAAAATTTTGCAAAACATTTAAAATATTTGAGTATTTGCAGCTTTAGCTCTGCATTGTTTGTTTTGAACGTATGAAATTACCCTTGAGAATAATCAACACAGCAATATAAATCATTCAATACCCATGTGAGTAGAAATGGTTTCTGTGAGATTACTTGAGTGACTCCACAGCCAATTATTTCACTTATTTATGATCCAGACAGCATATTTGTTTGTTTGTTTTCATTTATTGCCAGTTAAGCAGCTGTGGCTATTTCATGGCAAATACAGGTAATAAATTTAACTAGACATATTCAAAACCAACAATCAAATAAATAAATACATTAAATAAGTTTGTTCACATCAATACACTTTAAAAAGTTTAAAACCTTTAAAGGTGGGAACTTATTAAAAATATCAAATATAGTATCTTCTTTAAAAAATTTCTGTCTTTTTACTCTAAGGGCAGAGCAAGATAAAATATGCTTAATTGATAAGAGACTACCACAAAGATCACAAAGGGGAGGTTCACCTCCAGTTAATAAAAAACCATGGGTGAGTCTAGAATGTCCAATTCTACACCTTGTGTACACAACTTGATCATGTCTGCATGAAAATGACTGGGTTATCACTTGTTTCACTGTATTACATATGTCATGCAGCTTATTTCCAGCACATTCATCCCATTCGGCTTGCGCTGCGGTTGAATGGGATGAAGAAGTTATCCAGACAGCATATAAAATAAATATTTTTTTCAATATGATTCATATGATAAATAGTTTGTGAGTTAGTGATTTTGTTAAAAAGATTATACACTGAATCCATATGCCACAAGACAAGAAAATACTCTACTTCTTGTAGAGGACTGAGGGCTTGATGTCTGTGTGAACACACACACATGCACACACACATACACACACAGTTATTCCACGAAATTGAGTTATACATTGAGTGGAGTAACTTTTATTCTATCCACATTCACTGGATTTTGAGAAACAGAGCATTTTTATTTTTTGCAATCTCGATAAGTAAAAACTTTATACAAAATGTCCGACAAAATCATTTCCACTTAGAATGTAAACAAACCGGCGAAATGACAGTAGCAATTTGTGAAAAATACTATAATAATAATTCTTGAAAAATAAAAAAAGATATGTTCTTACCATCAAATACTTTTATTCCATATTTTGTAGCTTTTTTTGTATTTTTTAGCGGTTTTGTTTTTGAGTAGAGTTTTTATTTCATCCTCGGTTGGTTCAGCAACATGCTCCGCCATTTTGTTTTTCTCTACTCATGGTATATAGGCTGATATCCTAGTAGTAGAGTAGCCAATCAGAGCATGCGCTTGCTTATCCAGTGAATGTGGATAGAATATTTTATAATATATATGAGGATATTACCCAGTCGCACAAAGATATGAAGTTTATCTTTCAGTGGTGAATGGGTATATCACGAGTGAGCAAACACGAACATGTGATATTTTTCAACCTAAAAAGAAAAGCTTCATATCTTTGCATTACCATGTAATGTTTTTATGTTACATGGACACATCCACAAAAAACCCCCAGAAGTTAATTAAAAGAATTTTCATTTTGAATCCGTTTGCCATTTTGACAGTCCACATCAAGTAAGTGGGAAAACACCAGGAGTGACATATCGGAAATTATTATACATATAGGCCACTTTTTCCATGGTGTAACTGCTGTGGATATTATTTGCAATAATTAATAATAATTTGTTTACATATATGTTTACATATATTATTTATGTGGTTTATTTCTTGTGAAGATTTATTTGTATTGTGCAACTCAAGCCCAAGCCTTCTCAGTCCTTCTTTCTACATGTCTGAACATGTCTCAGGGTTTACATGAATAATATGAGCAGTGTTGCCAGATTGGGCGATTTCCCACCCAATTGGGCGGTTTTGAATTCTACTTTGTGGGCAAAAATAGCTTGGGCTGGTTGACAAAAATTGGGTGGGTTTGACGTTAGTTCGGCGGGTTTTTATCAGATGTTTATAAATATTTCACAACAACGTTCTGTGTGAGAATGCAGCCAGAGACACTTATATAGCCTTAGAAGGACTTTGATGCAGCACATTCTATGTACTATCTACGTCCACTAGTTTACATCCAATCCAATCCATATTAAACAGTCAGTATGTTTACATGCACATCCAAATCGAGCTGCTGTCGGTAATCGAGCAAAGGGTCCCAGCAGGGGTGCCAGAGAAATCCAATCCTACATGCACACAAGGAAATCGAGCTATTGTGTGAGGTACATTGTACACCCGAGCCACAGGTGGCGCTACACGCCCCATCGTGTTGGTACACTTCTGGTTGTCGTCATGAAGAAGAGCTATTCAAGAGTATAAACAAAGTTATCAGTTCCGTGTTCACAAGAAATTTTACTGGTCTAAATCACTACAAATTGCTCTAATGACAGATTTGATGACATTTCCTGTACATTTTATTTATCTTTTTATTACATCCACCTGCCAAGGGGCTACAGGCGGAAATTAGCATGTACTGCTATAACCTGGTACAGACATCTGTCCTTACCACAAGGATAATGTTTAATTTGTACACTATCCCTTTTAAAAATAAAATAAACTCTAAACTCTAAGAAGAGTGTTTGTAGTTTGTATGTACGAACAGGGCGGCACAGTGGTGTAGTGGTTAGCGCTGTTGCCTCACAGCAAGAAGGTCCTGGGTTCGAACCCCGGGGCCGGCGAGGGCCTTTCTGTGCAGAGTTTGCATGTTGTCCGCGTGGGTTTCCTCCGGGTGCTCCGGTTTCCCCCACTGTCCAAAGACATGCAGGTTAGGTTAACTGGTGACTCTAAATTGACCGTAAGTGTGAATGGTTGTCTGTGTCTATGTGTCAGCCCTGTGATGACCTGGCGACTTATCCAGGGTGTACCCTGCCTTTCGCCCGTAGTCAGCTGGGATAGGCTCCAGCTTGCCTGCGACCCTGTAGAAGGATAAAGCGGCTAGAGATGATGAGATGTACGAACAGAAGTGTTCCTAATAAAGTGGGCGGCTAAGGTGACGTGTCATGCCGACCGAGGCTGTTTTTTTTTTTTTCGACCGAGGCTGTTGTGTTTCCCGCTTGTGGTCTCGTCACTTGTCACTTCCGGAAGGGGCAGTACTGAAGTAAGTAGCTGGACTACGTAGCTCGATAGGGTTTACATGCACTAAGTAGCTCGGCTAAAATCGCATAATCTAGGTCGTGTAGCTCGATTACGAGAAATCCAGTTCGGTTCAATTTCAGCCTAGCTAAGGTGTTTCCATGGCATTTAGAACTTCGATTTCAGTCGAGCAACAGCAGAAATTCGATTTTCTCTATGTGCATGTAAACGCACTGACTTCTCTGACCCAATCAGAGATCGTGGGCATCACACGACACAGAGTGCAGTTAGTGAACGACGGCTAGTCAAGATGCCAAAGTGGGCAAAATACAAAAAAAAAGGACAGTATCAGGATAACAGATGAAGAAAATACATGGATGTAGACAAAAATAAATTAAGCAGAATAACTAGGCCTATAAAATTAATAAAACAAACAGGATAAATAGAAAGATAAATAAATAAAAGACAAATAAAAAATAAATAACCTCAGCAATGCAGATGTTTGATATGCATCGTAGCCTAACATAGCCTACATAATATTATGCGTGTGCGTCACCTACTGGTGGATGTAGGATTCAGAACACAGCAGATGATTGCAAAGTTATAATCTGATTCAACCATACGGAGCCGAGTACCAGACAGCAGATTTTTCACCTCCAGCACTGACGGTCTCATGTTGCCATTTAGAAGTTGTTTGCATTGTTGTTCGATTTACAAATAGTATACTGGTCTTTAGCTGCATATTTTTACTTGACAAGATGGCATCAAGTACATTTTACATTTTGGGCGGTTTTAAGTGCATTTTGGCGGGTTTTGAACATATTTTGGGCTGGAAAACATCAGCAGTATCTGGCAACTGAGGGAGAACCATGTGAGGACAAACAGTGCTAATTTCTGCTGGAAAGCACCACGTCTGGTGGGATCACAGGACGCAATTAATTGCAGGAATCCACCAAGAAAGTTTCAAGAAGAAGTTGTTTATCCTCTGTTTTCAAGATAATCCTAGTATTTCCTATTTTGATTTTGAGGGTTTTTTTGTTCAAGACTCATTCCCCCTGTGTTGTATGCAGCCAGCGAGGTATGTTTATTTACGTTGCTTGTCGCGTTAATTAGTCTTTCGCGTGTCAATTTTATGTTAAATTAATGCATGTTTTTTTTGTATATTGTCTTACAACAGTTTGATGGTGGATTGTTGACGGTGAATTGGAATGAAGAGAGAAATAAATCCATCTGTATAAAGAACCAGCGTCGCTTATTTCATGGAGGGAGTGATACATGGAATAAAAATATGTATTCTATTATTTTCTAGTGGGTTTAATGAGAACATACAATATTGTTATCATCTCACTTATCATCTGTGTATTACATCACTGTACCCAGTGGAGAATGAGCATGCAATATTGTTACAATATTGCACGTTGTCAAGAGAACACGATGTCACACGTCAGAGATGTAAAACTTCTGCCTTAGCAAGCAACAGTGACAATTTGTAAACAAACCTGAAACGTTTCTGGGCCCCTAAATAACCAAAAGGGAAGAGTTACGAACTGGTGTAAATCGAACAGGGTGGAAAAGGCGATTTTTTTTCTTGGGATAGAGGAATCAAAGGGATCTGCCAATATCCTTTGTTAGATCCAGTGACGATAAAAATGAGCCATGCTTAGTCGAAAGAGCAACTCGTCAAGACGAGGCATCGGATTTGCATCAAATTTACACCCCCAATTCCAAAAAAGTTGGGAGACTGTGTAAAACATCAATAAAAACAGAATGCAAAGATTTGCAAATCATGGAAACCCTATATGTCATTGAAAATAGTACAGAGATAACATATCAAATGTTCAAACTGCAAAATTTTATTATTTAAAAAAAATGCTTATTTTGGGGTGGCACGGTGGTGTAGTGGTTAGCACTGTCGCCTCACAACAAGAAGGTCCTGGGTTTGAGGCCGGCAAGGGCCTTTCTGTGTGGAGTTTGCATGTTCTCCCCATGTCTGTGTGGGTTTCCTCTGGGTGCTCCGGTTTCCCCCACAGTTCAAAGACATGCAGGTTAGGCTAATTGGTGGCTCTAATTTGACCGTAGGTGTGAATGGTTGTTTGTCTCTATGTGTCAACCCTGCAATAACCTGGTGACTTGTCCAGGGTGTACCCTGCCTTTTGCCCATAGTCAGCTGGGATAGGCTCCAGCTTGCCTGCGACCCTGTAGAACAGGATAAGCGGCTACAGAGGATGGATGGATACTCATTTTGAATTTGATGTCAGCAATACGTTTCAGAAAAGTTGGGACAGGGGTATGTTTACCACTGTGTTGCATCACCTCTACTTTTAATAACACTCTAAAAGTTTGGGAACTGAGGAGTAATTCTACATATTTGCATTATGGTTTAGACAACTTTGAAAGACCACCAAATTTTTAAATGAAAAAAAAAAAAAAGAATAGGAACAGATAGCCTAAAATTAAATTAAAGTAAATAAGATATTTGGTTGGGCGGCACGGTGGTGTAGTGGTTAGCGCTGTTGCCTCACAGCAAGAAGGTCCTGGGTTCGAGCCCCGGGGCTGGCGAGGGCCTTTCTGTGCGGAGTTTGCATGTTCTCCCCGTGTCCGCGTGGGTTCCCTCCAGGTGCTCCGGTTTCCCCCACAGTCCAAAGACATGCAGGTTAGGTTAACTGGTGACTCTAAATTGACTGTAGGTGTGAATGTGAGTGTGAATGGTTGTCTGTGTCTATGTGTCAGCCCTGTGATGACCTGGCGACTTGTCCAGGGTGTACCCTGCCTTTCGCCCATAGTCAGCTGGGATAGGCTCCAGCTTGCCTGCAACCCTGTAGAAGGATAAAGCGGCTAGAGATAATGAGATGAGAAGATATTTGGTTGCATAGCCCTTCCTTGCAATAAGTGCATCAAGTTCGTAATCCACTGACATCACCAAAATGTTGCCTTCTTCTTTTGTGAGGCTTGTACCACAACTTCTTTCAGCTGTTGGTTGTTGGGGGGTTTCTCCCTTCAGTCGCCTCTTCAGGAGGTGAAATGCATACTCAATTTGATCAAGGTCTGATAATCTGCTTGGCCAGTTGAAAAACTTTCACCTTTTCCCCCGATGAAGTGCTTTGTGTTGGTAGTGTGTTTTGGGTCATTGTCTTGCTGCATAATGAAGTTCCTCCTAATTAGACTGGATACATTTATCTGTAAAATTGCAGACAGAATGTTTCTGTAGGGGCGACACAGTGGTGTAGTGGTTAGCACTGTCGCCTCACAGCAAGAAGGTTCTGGGTTCAAGTCCAGCAGCTGACGAGGGCCTTTCTGTGTGGAGTTTGCATGTTCTCCCCGTGTCTGCATGGGGTTGCTCCGGTTTCCCCCACAGTTCAAAGGCATGCAGGTTAGGCTAATTGGTGGTTCCAAATTGACCGTAGGTGTGAATGGTTGTTTGTCTCTGTGTCAGCCCTGTGATGACCTGGCAACTTGTCCAGGGTGTACCCTGCCTCTTGCCCATAGTCAGCTGGGATAGGCTCCAGCTTGCCTGTGACCCTGTACAGGATAAGCAGCTACAGATAATGGATAGATGTTTCTGTAGACTTCTGAATTCAGTCTGCTCCTACTGTCATGAGTTACCTCATCAATAAAGATTAGTGAGCCCATTCCAGAAGCAGTCATGCAAACCCTCGCCATGACACAGCCTCGACCATGCTTGACTGATGAGCTTGTATGTTTTGGATCATGAGCAGATTTTTTTCTTTCTCTGCACTTTGGCCTTTCTAGTACTTTGGTAGAAGTAACGCTTCTTTCCAAATTTTTTGTGGCTCATCTCTGCATTTCTTTGTGAATTCCGGTATGGGCTTCTGATTTGTACTGCCGAGTGGTTTGCATCTTGTGGTATGGCCTCTATCTTTCTGCTCTCAGTTTTCTTCAAATGGGGAATTGTGATACTTTCACCCCTGCTGTTTGAAGCTTGTTGGTGATGTCACAGACCCGTTTTTGGGTCTTTCTTCACAGCTCTGTCATTAACTGCTATTATTTTCCTCTCGCCAAGCTGTTTGATGTCTGGCTCTTAGTACATCAGTGGTTTCTATTTTTTTTTCCAAAATATTGGAAATTATTGTACTGGCTAAGACTGATGCTTCTGCATGGCTTTGATAGATTTTTCCTCTTTTCTCAGGTTCAAAATGGCTTGCTTTTCTCCTTGAGACAGTTCTCTGGTTTTCATGTTGGTTTATTCTTTGTTACAACAAATGTAGTCTTCACAAATGAAACGCAATTCTCAAAGAGTAGACCTTCAGAACTATTAATTGTTTCAACAAATCATCTAACAGGGTACATCCAAGCAACTAGAAACAGTCAATCACATGTTCCAATATTTTTTACCACTTGGAAAAGGGTGGGTTCAAACAATAGGTGCCACGTTTTAAGTTGTTTAACACTTCAGGATGTAAATATCAATAAATAAAAGCTGAAATTCTGATCTATGGTCTCATTTATCTTTTGACCTTAAACTCAAATGTCTTCAGTGTAAAGCAAAAACAAAAATCAGCCTTGCAGTTCAGAGGTGACTTTTGGCAGGGACTGTATACGAGGACTTGACGAGGCAATGATTAGAAATTTTAGGCTCTTTGTGAAGGCGGCATAAAAGAAAAATGACTTAATAAAGGAAGAAAATTATTAAAAATTAACTGATGAGTTCAGTTGTCTTCAGTAATTTAAAACTTAAAATCATATTTTGTTGGAAAATTAGATAATTGTCTTCACATTTGATTTGTAGGCACAGAGAAACTGGCTGGGTCATGTACTTATAGCAGCTTCATTTATTATTATTATTATTATTTTTATTATTATTATTAAATTGTTCCCCTTATTTTTAAATGGGCTGCCTTAATCTCCAACATGTAATACAGAATTTATTAGGATCTTCTTTGCCCCACTTACAGACTCAATCTTTATTGGAACAGCTACTTGTCCACTGAATGAGTAGGTACAGTGTCTTTTAGAATTATTGGCACCCTTCATAAAAACAAGGAAAAACATAAAATTTTACAAAATGAGCATTGTACATAATTAAAAATGTCTCTCAGACAATCGGAAACACTACAGTTGAGGCCAAACATTAACATGCCCTTGCCTCAATTTTTCACAGCTCTACATGTTTCAGGTATATATTTACTGTCAGGATTCAGGCACAGGGTGAAGCAAACCGAAAATGAAGCCAAATTGGAGGACAAGAATCGTAGTCAGAGTAACGGGCAGGGGTCAGTCGATCAGGAGACAGAGTAATGTAGGCTAGACGAGAAGATGAGGTCAAGGAGAATGTAAACAAAGTCAAGATAACGAGAGAACAAGCAGAAAGTAAACAGCTTGGTACAACAGGAGAGAAACACTGAACAATACTTCACAACTGGAGTGAGTGAGAGAGGGGTTTAAGTAGTGGAGCTAATTGACGAGGAAATGAGAGGCAGGTGTAATTAATATGCAGGAGACAGGAGACACTGAGATTCTTGGGAGTTGTAGTTTAGAGTGGCCATGTTTGGGGGCTGTTTTGAGCTGGCGCTCTCAACGTTGTTACTGACATTTACATTTAGTCCATTAGGGCCTAGGTTTTCAAAGTGGGGGCCGTGGCCCCCTGGGGGGCCACCAGGGGGTGCTAGGGGGGCCTCAGAAAGTTGGAGGAACGATAACAAAAAAATTGCGAAAATTTTTTTTTTAAATAATTATTATTAAATATATTGTAATTAGTTTTTTAATCATTATTATAAAATATAATTAATAATAATACATCATATTGAAACGTTGTTTGCCATGCTCATCTCTCCGATTGCCTGTGACGTTGCGGTTTGCGCCATTTATCAAGCTGCTTTGCTCCTCAAGCTAGCGTATTGCTAGCGCAAAATGGACAGGTTTTTGAAGAAGAGACCGAAGGAACAAACCAACAGCCCTGCTGTGGAGGACACTGCTGCGAAAAAAACTAAGAAGTCCTGGCCAACTAAAATCCGAAAATATGAGGCAGCGTACATTAAGTATGGCTTTACAGCCATACAGAAAAATGGCCATGATACCCCGAAATGCGTCCTCAGTCAGGAGACCCTGTCAAACGAGTGCTTAAAACCTTCGAAACTTCAGCGTCACTTGGTACAAAAACATCCGACAGATGCCGAAAAAACAGTAGATTTCTTCAGACGCAAAGAAGAGCATTTGGTCAGGCAATCTGCTGCATTAACCCAGCAAGCTACTGTCCCCGAGCGTGCCCTGAAGGCATCATTTTTAGCCTCGTACCACATTGCTCGTGCTAAAAAACCTCACTCAATTGGAGAAGATTTGATTTTACCAGCCACCAAAGACATTGTCCGAGAATTGCTTGGTGAGGATGCTGCCAAAAAAAATTCTCTCTGATAACACCGTGAGCCGACGGATTGGTGACATGGCTCAAGACGTATCTGCTCAGCTGTTGGAGCAGGTGAGAGCCAGCGAATACTTGGCACTTCAGCTGGATGAGAGCACAGATTTATCCAATGAGGCCCAACTGCTTGTGTACATCAGATTTATTTCACAGGAAAGATTTGTGGAGGAAATACTATTTTGTAAAGCACTTGAAAGAAGAACTACTGGGAAAGACATTTTTCAAGTTTTGGACGATTACATCGAGTCTAATGGATTGGACTGGACCCATTGTGTGGGGGTGTGTTCAGACGGAGCCGTGGCAATGACCAGGAAGATCAGTGGAGTGACCGCTCTCCTTAAGCAGAAGGCCCCACATGTAGTGGCCACACACTGCATGCTCCATCGCGAGGCACTGGTCGCAAAAAGGATGGATAACGAGTTGAATCAGGTACTACAGGAGGTTATACAAGTGGTGAATTTGATTAAAGCCCGCCCCATGAAACACAGACTGTTTACCCTGTTTTGTAATGAGATGGGCACTTGTTTTGAGGGGCTGCTGCTTCACTCGAACGTGCGCTGGCTGTCACGGGGCGCAGTTTTGAACCGTGTCTATGAGCTGAGGAGGGAGGTTGCAGAGTTCCTCTCATCTGAAAAGCATCAGCTGGCAGATCAGTTCACCGATGCAACCTGGATCCGCAAACTTGCATACATGTCAGACATTTTCCAGCATCTAAATGTACTGAATCAAAGCATGCAAGGACGTGACATGTACATACTCCAGGTGCAAGACAAAGTGCGTGCTTTTTCCAAAAAGATCATGCTGTGGTCAAACAAGCTCCAGGAGGGAGTTACAGAAATGTTCCCACTACTTCACCAGGAGCTGCTGTCATGTGATGATTTGGGCTCCGTCTCTCCATTGATCCAGTCCCACCTGGAGCACCTCCAAGGATATTTCAAAGACTATTTCCCTGACCTCGAAAACACACATTTAAACTGGGTTAGGAACCCCTGTGCCCCCAGTGTCGGTTCTAGTCTGGACTTAAAGTCACAGGAGGAGCTGATTGAGATGACAAACTCAGGGGATTTAAAAATGGACTTTGAGGCTCTTCCCCTGTCTAACTACTGGCTACATGTAAGAAAGGACTATCCCAGCTTGGCTGACAGGGCACTGAAATGCATTCTCCCTTTTGCAACAACCTACTTGTGTGAGTCTGGCTTTTCAACTTTAAAGGTACTCAAAACCAAACATAGAGCACGTCTACATGTGGACAATGACATGCGTATGGCACTGATGGAGATTAAGCCCAGGGTTGACAAACTATGTAGGAGCCACCAAGCCCATTCCTCCCACTAGTGTAAACCGTATGTCACTCCCAGACACACACACACACACACACACACACAATTGAGAGTGGTTTGATTTCTTTTGTGCTGTTCTTATCAACAGTTTGTTGAAAAGTTTATTGTTCAGTGCGAAAATATTTGTGTTGAAAACATGTTAATTAATAATATTCTTATGCTAAACAAATGTAACAATTATTGAATATTGAATAAAAGTAAGAGAAAACATTCTAAAAGCTGAT
Organism: Neoarius graeffei; assembly: GCF_027579695.1. Lineage (NCBI taxonomy): Eukaryota > Metazoa > Chordata > Actinopteri > Siluriformes > Ariidae > Neoarius > Neoarius graeffei. Next base: position 18,298,126 of record NC_083593.1, read on the forward strand.
GTTTCTTTACATATTTTGTAGCATTGTCTGTGGGTTTGCAAAGGGGGTCCCCGGCCAGAAGCTAATGCTGTTTGGGGGGCCTTGGCATGGAAAAGTTTGGGAACCCCTGCATTAGGGTATCTATTTTATTTCAATAAGAGACCATTTCAAAAATAATAGCTAAGAGAGCTTTATTTCAGGTTTTATTGATCATATTTTCAGTGGGTCAAAAGTTTACATACATAGTTGTTTTTTTTAATAATGCCTTTACTTTGCTTGAACTTCAATTCAAGTTGGTGTCATGCTTAGATTAGCCTTCCACAAGCATCATACAATAGTTTGATGGAAATTTTGCCCATTCCTCCTGACAGAACCAATATAACTCAGTCAGGTTTGTGAGCCTCCTTGCTCAGACATGCTTTTTCAGACCACAAATTTTCTATAGGAAAATTCAGATCAAGGATTTGTGATAGACACTCTTATACTTTCCCAGTTGTGACAAAGTTTTAACTATCTGGCTGCTGTCTTGTGGTTTTGCTTCATTATTTCAGTATTTCTAGATAATATTTCTTCCAAATGATGACATCTATTTTCCAACGTGCACCAATCTCTTTTCCAGTAAAACACACCTGCAACAAAATGCTGCCACCCCTATGTTTCACAGTTGGAATGGCTTTCTTTGGATGAAAGCTTCACCTTTGTTCCTCCATACATTGTGCTAATCGTTATGGCCAAACAGTTAGATTTTTTGTTTCATCTGAACAGAGATCACGCCTTCAAAATGCTGGTGATCACCTTCAAACTTCAATCTGGCTGTTTCATGTCAGCCATAGAGTAGGGGCTTCTTCCTTGTTCAACAGCCTTTCAGGCCATGGTGACATAAGACTCTCTGAATGGTGGATGCTAATAAATAGGTACCCGATGCCTCCAACTTCTTTGTTGTTTTATTGGGTTTCAGTTGAACTTTTCAAACCAAAGTTTGTTTGCACCTTGGAATTACATTATACCACTTTCCTAAACTATATAGGGTCTCCATGGTCCCAAGATTTGTACATTTGCATGCAATTGTTTGTACAGATGCTTGGATACTTTCTGTTGTTTGAAAATTGCTCCGGAAGAGGAATTGGACTTGTGGAGATCCGTGATATTTTCCCTGAGGTCTTGGCTGAGTTACTTGGATTTTCCCATAGTGTCAAGAGCAAAAAGGCCCTGACTCTTTAAATATAGGCACTTTTACAGCCACAGGTGCACTTCCAAGGAATTCCAGACAGAATGGAAATTGGCTAATCAGAAGCTTCTCAAAGTCATTTTGCACATTTTCATGAAGGGTGCCAGTAACTCTGGACAGCACTATATTTTACATTTTAACACTGATAACTTGAACAAATAAAGAAATGAACTTGGACAGTGCATATTTCATGTGCATGTTTTAATAGTTTTTACAGGCTGTGTTAGGAGACAGTACCTTCACTGGAGACTGGAGTCGAAATGAAGATGGAGTAAACCAGAAATCAGCTGCAGAATGTCATTGGAGCATTAAACTGGAATATTGCCATGAACAGGGAATGAGACCCAGAATAAATCCTCATGGTTCCCGAGATATGTTTGGTCATACTTTCTTAGAAAGCAGATACTGTAATTTATGAATTTACTGTTGTAATATTTTCCAGTTTTTCAAAAAAAAAAATTGTCAGATCCCTCATGGGCAAAATTAGACAGGTGAGAGTATGATACAATACAACTGTCTAAACAAAGAGAGAAAATGACATTGGATTTCCTTTACAAGAGGAACATTCTGTTGTCAATACCCTATGAAGTTTTACATTTTAAAAAAATCAGAAATGTTTACAGTGGGAGCTTTAAAACATTCAGTAGTAATACTGTAAAAGGATCAACAGATAAATTAATTAATTAATATCTTATTAGATTAAGAATGGAAATTCACTGGATTAAAAAAAGAAAGAAATTTGTCCACAGGAGTCTGAGTAATATCATGGCCTAAATCTCTTTCCTTCATGTCAGTTAATTACACTGACTCCTCATAAAAGGTAAGAAAATCTCCAGAGCCGGTTCTACACATGCACTTATTAAAATTCACAGGCTCAGAGCCTCATTGTGTGATGACCTACTGCCTCGGCAATGAGTGGAGCCAAGCGCATAGCGCAGTCCAACTCTGCTGCCTACATTACAATGTCAGTGATCATTATTATACACACACACACACACACACACACACACACACACACACACACACACACACACACACACCAGAACTATAACAAGTCACACCATCACCCAGTTGTTCACTTGTGGTCTGGAGCTCACAGAATGCTACGTTCTTCCCGTGCTTTATTATTCATTCTGGCTCATAAAAACATCTTCGATTACTGAGGCTTAATTTACTGACACTGTGATTTAAATAACGTGACAGAATACAGTCCTTGCAAGCAAAATGTCATCTGACATCAGTGAAAAATACATTCCTTCCCAAAAAGCTGTAAATCAGATAATGAAAGCTGTGGGTTACACAACACACTCAATGCTTTTAAAACCCTATTGTAAAAAAAGAAAAAGTGTGATGTACAGTGATCTCTTTTGTGCATAAAAAAATCCATATTCTCATGAAACAAACATTAGTTTGAAATAAGAAATACATAAACACTGAATGCATGCAGAAGCAAATACATATTGTCGTCGTCATTGTCGACTGTCCATTGCTAATGATGATGACTGCTTCATTAGGATGCACATGTGAAGGAAATTTAGTGAATAAACATTTCTATTCTCTGTGTTTCTGTGTGTTGAGCTCAAGTGGCCTAGTGTACTCAGAAAAGTTGTTTTTCCCACAAGCTGTAATCGCCTTTCTGTGTCCTTGGCTGGTGATAAGCAAGCTGCCTGGTCTCTGTCTCATGCTATGCTATGTCTAACCATGCATGCGCTGCGCATCTCAGAGCACACCAGGTGCATGCTCTAACAATGCTTCATAGAAAGCCTTGAGCCAATCGCGTACAGACACGAACAGTAGGCGAATGCCTTTAGAGTATAATAGATAACAGCCACGAAGACACAACTCAGAGTGCACACTCTCGGCATTACCTGAGGTGGTGTCTTCTTCTTTTTCCTTTCCTGTTTTATATCTCTGTTTTATAAGATCTACTATAATAAATAACTGAAAAGACAACTGCCAAGCATCCTGAGGTGTTTATTAGAAGTTTCCATTACACACAGAAACGCAGATGGGCCATGAGGCCCACACCAGAGCAACAGAGTCGCTCACACTGGCAACATGAACGGCCTGGCCGAGCCTTCATGGAATGTCTGGCTTCATGAGCTCTCACATACTATTCCCCTCTCCTAAAGAAATGCTTTGCACAGTAAGGTAAGACAAATGATGTTGTGCCCCCATCGTGTTGTCTCTCTGGACCTCCAGACCTGATGGGTATGGAAGTTGCCCGACTTGCCGAATGATGCCATCCGCTGGCCATTTGAGTGGCTCTTCTGCATGCCATCTGATGATGTGCGATTGACCCTGTTGGGTTCATCTGCCACATTGCACTGAAAAGCACCCTGCTGACAGTGCTTTATTGGTGATGTACTATTTAACCCATAGCTGGAACCCAGGCAGGTGCTACCACTCTGGGTCAGAGTGGACTTGGGAGCAATGGTGATTAAGGGGTAACTCCACTTTCCCCAATACTCAAGTCCTCCTGGACCTGAGACTCACCACCCATTGTAGTTTAAAGTTATACCCAGGACTAATGAATACATATCGACCAGTGGTATCAGAGCCAAAACCAGAATCAAAATTTTAGTGAGGTACATTGTGGAGATGTGTCATAGTCAATATACTATGATGGTGAATGTGTATATTAATTGTTAATTTTTAATTTCTGTTGTGTTATTCATCCATTCTTCTGTAAACTGCTCTGACTTGAGGTTTTATTGTGTTAAATCTTTTGGTTCACAAAGTTACCTGTTGATTTCAGGTTCCAAATGTAGGAAATTTCCCAAGATCTTAAAAAAATGAGAGTAAATGGATTTAATCTTAAAAGGTATGATCATAGACATATAAACATAGACGCTGCATTGAGCTGGTGGCCCGTTGCTGGGATACGTCAGAGTGTCCGCCATATTGGATGTGGCAAATCTTCCCCGTAAACCAATGCAAGTAAATGGACTGAACTTCATAAAGCCCCTTTCTACAATAATATTTAACTCGATGCCTTTTATTCACCCATTAAGACACACACGTATATATTTGGGAAACAAACAGGCATCAAAACAACATATATAACTTTTAATGTGATGGTTATAAATAGCGTGCAAAATACCCGTCAATATTCTGTGGGATAACTATAATTATAGCCAGCTAATCAGGGTTCGTAATGTGTTAGAGTTGAGATGAGATGTTTGAGCAAACAGACTGGTCGCTCATATGTTCATACATGCAGCATCAGCATGCATTAAAACCCTAAATACCAGCAATATTTTTTTGGGGGAAAGGGATGGTCTCTTCCTCTCGTTGACCTGTTCGTCCAGTAACCTCATTCACAGAAGAGTCCGCATTGCAATAATTAATATTGGTTCATGGTATCCAGACATCTACAGTATAAATGCCCAATACTCGTCATAGTAGCCTATATTTATTTTCTATACAAACCTCGGAGTGAGGCAACAGTCATGCCAGTTTACGTTTATTACAGTCTTATGTATTTATTAATACAATCTTCTGACACCATGTATGTCCTTGGCTTAATGGGTACTTTTGTAGCTTTTGGTGGCATTTTAAAGTCGCTTTCTAATTATGCTAGTCAGACTGACAAACACACCAGCGGCATCACTGTCAGCTGAAGCCCTGTCAGCTGAAATGCCATTGGGGGCTTCGCCCAGCCCCTGTACACTGCAAACTAGCGACAGATACGCGATAGATAGCTCAGGTAAGCTAATCAGTCAGCATACCGTAGCAAGCTACCAAAACCTGAGGCCAAAATAACCAACCTACAAGACTGAATATGATAAATGATGGAAATAGTGGAAAAACTGGAAATAGTGAATGAAAATAAAAATTTACTGTTTTATTTATTGAGTCACCACACAGACCTACTCTCGTTGAATAAAGTGAGCTGAATGACCGCCAAACTGAGTTCGGCCAGGTTCTAACATCATACCAAAACAAAATACATCACTGAGTCCTTCACATTCAGAAAGGTTAAAAACATTCATCATACATTCAAAAACATTCATCATACGTTCAAAAACGTTCATCATAGTGTGGCACTGTATTATCTAATTCTCACTGCTTATAACTATACGCCTACCCGGTGGAGATGAGCTGGGAAACTGAAGACTGAAGGAACAGCTCCCTCTCTGATCCTGACTGTCTGACCTGTTCTGTCAAAATCCTCCGTTCTGAAGTGTTCACTGCAGAGCATGGATGGCGGAGTAGCAGAAAACCCTTCCCGTCGCACAGCTGTCTCCCACTGCTTTTTCATGTCTTTATTTTTGGGAAACCTACACAGTATGTGAAAAGTTAGCTAAGCAACTAACAACAATAAGCGTAGTTATGAAGGAAATACTTCATTGTTTGGAGACAGGTTTCACCGAGCGGCTATTATGCGCGAGACTTCATATTAGCCACAAAGTCAGAAAAATCTGTTCGTAAAATTACGTTATAATGACCAAATACAATGAAAAGTATTTTTCCAGTCTCACCTCATCTCATCTCATTATCTCTAGCCACTTTATCCTTCTACAGGGTCGCAGGCAAGCTGTAGCCTATCCCAGCTGACTACGGGCGAAAGGCGGGGTACACCCTGGACAAGTCGCCAGGTCATCACAGGGCTGGCATATAGACACAGACAACCATTCACACTCACACCTACGGTCAATTTAGAGTCACCAGTCAACCTAACCTGCATGTCTTTGGACTGTGGGGGAAACCGGAGCACCCGGAGGAAACCCACGCGGACACGGGGAGAACATGCAAACTCCGCACAGAAAGGCCCTCGCCGGCCACGGGGCTCGAACCCAGGACCTTCTTGCTGTGAGGCGACAGCGCTAACCACTACACCACCGTGCCGCCCCCCAGTCTCACCTGTGAAAGGTAATCCCATGTGATCTCGTTTGGATGGTAAACCTGTTGGTACAGTTAAACACAGCACATGAATGAGGCATCTTTATTCTCGGCTACTCTCTAGACGCTATACCAGAGACGGTTGAAGAATCTCCACTTTGCCACATCCAATATGGCGGCGAGCATGACATATGATTCTACGCAGAAGGCGGCGTCTATGTTTATATGTCTATGGGTATGATGGTGTATTAGGGTGATTGTAGGTTTTAAAAAAAAGTCCTCACTAAAGGCATGAGTAGTTGCTAAATTCAGTCGATGAGGTCACATGACATTAGTTTCTAACAAAAAGCCAAGTAATAAAAAATGGTATTGTCCAAAAATGTAAAGTCGTTTCAATTATTAATGACCACATTGTATATGTAATGCTTAATGATGATTCAATATATTAACATATTTTAATCACTTTATATTTCATTGGTTTCTGATTAAAAATGAACACCATGTGACCTCAACGATTAATGCCTTTAGTGAGGACACGTGCTGCTAAAAAGCTCTTAGCAAAGTTACTCTTAAGAGACCTTCTTAGGAGTGTGTTCAGGAAAACCACATACAGAAACAACATTCATTGCTTAAGAGCATCTTTAAACTCACTCTTTTGACCTAAAGTGCAACATTATTTGGAAACCCACCCCAGAGTGGTTCGAGGTACCAGGAAGGATATAACAACTCATAGCAACTCTTTACAACCGTGGTGAGCAGAAAAGCATCTCAGCATGCAACAGCAGAAGACCACATTGGGTTCCACTCCTGCCACTCAAGAACAGGAATCTTAAAGTCAAGAACAAGTTCCTATTAAAGTGGTGGGTGAATGTACCCGTATATTTATTACATAGACACAAGTGTTTTACTGGGAAATATGCCACACGTATTTTTCATACGAAGTACATCCCGGACCTGAGTAACATATTTTCCAATATCTTCACTCGTGAGGATATCAATGACATCACTCCCAGTGTTTTCCCACTGACTTGGCATGGCTGGCCAAATGGCAAATCAGTTCAAAATTAAAATTCTTTTGATTAACTTGCATATTTTTGTGGATGTTTCTATATAATAAAAATAATATCATATGTTGGAGTGAAGATATGAAGTTTATCTTTTCGTGTTGAAAAATATTTCACTCCTTTGCTTCACTCACTCGTGAATATATTGACCACTCGAAGATAAACTTCATACTCTCTCTCCAGTTCAAAAAAGTTGGGATGCTGTGTAAACTGTAAATAAAAACAGAATGCAATAATTTGCAAATCACGGAAACCCTATATTTCATTGAAAATAGTACAAAGACAACATATCAAATGTTGAAACTGAGAAATTTTATTGTTTTTTGAAAAATATATCCTCATATTGAATTTGATGTTAGCAAAAATATTGGGATGGGGCATTGTTGCACCACTGTGTTCATCATCATCAATCAAAGTCCTTCCCACGCCATGTGGTGCATAGGGCGGTGCCGACCTCTACTTTTAACAACACTCTGTTAACGTTTGGGAACTGAGGAGACCAATTGCTGTAGTTTTGAAAGAGAAATTGTAGCGGTTCGTGTGGAAGGGTGGAGCACAGAAGACGGCAGGACAGAGATCGGGTTGACAGAGCATTTTATTGCCACACTTTTCAGTTTAACAACTGGTATGCACTTTGCAGACACACACACACACTCTTGGCGTCTGGTTCGGGAAGAGAGCCTCTGCTCTCGCTCTCCCTCCTTAAGTAGGGCGCGGTCACTGGGAAGACACAAACACAGGTTAATTGCTCTCAGGTGTAGTGATTCTGCCACTTACCTTCCCTGACTCCGCCCTCCTGTCACAGACCGGCGCTTGACCACGCCCCCGCTGCCACATACCCCCACCGCCCGACTCAGGCCGGGCGGCTGTCCAGCCTGCAGCCGACTCCCCCCCCCTTGACGGGAGAGGAAGTCCGCCACGACCATCTGCGCCCCCGGCCTGTGGACCACCTTGAAATTAAAGGGTTGGAGTGCCAGATACCAATGGGTGATCCACGCGTTGGCATCCTTCATGCGGTGGAGCCACTGGAGGGGTGGGTGGTCCGAACAGAGGGTGAAAGGGCACCCCAGCAGGTAGTAACGGAGGGCGAGGACCGCCCACTTGATCGCCAAACACTTTCTCTATGGTGCTGTAGCGCCCCTCATGCACCGACAGCTTCCTGCTGATGTATAAGACTGGGCGGTCCTCCCCCTCCACCTCCTGGGACAAAACAGCCCCCAGCCCTCTGTCCGACGCATGGGTCTGCAACATAAAGGGGAGAGAGAAGTCAGGGGAGTGTAAAAGTGGCCCCCCCACACAGTGCAGCCTTTACCTCAGAGAAAGCCCGCTGGCATTGGTCCGTCCACTGGACTGGATCTGGTGCCCCCTTTTTAGTCAGATCAGTCAGCGGGCTGGTGACATCCGAATAATTAGGTATAAACCTATGGTAATAGCCAGCCAGCCCCAGGAACTGTCTCACCCCCTTTTTGGTCTTGGGCCTCGGGCAGGCTGCAATTGCTGCCATCTTATTAATTTGGGGACGCACCTGCCCATTGCCCAAGTGGAAGCCCAGATACCGTACTTCCACCCGCCCAATCGCACACTTCTTTAGGTTGGCTGTGAGCCCCGTTCGCCTCAGCGACCAAAGGACAGCCCTCAGATGTTCGAGGTGCCTCGGCCAGTCATTATTATAGACGATGATGTCATCTAGGTAAGCGGCCGCATAAGTGGCGTGGGGGCAGAGGACCCTGTCCATCAGCCACTGAAATGTAGCGGGCGCCCCAAACAGCCCAAAAGGAAGTGTGACGAACTGGTTTTAATCCGAAGTGTGGAAAAGGCCGTTTTTTCTCAGGATAGAGGAGTCAAGGGGATCTGCCAGTATCCCTTTGTCAAATCCAGTGTTGAATAAAAGCGAGCTGTGCCTAGTCGATCGAGCAACTCATCAATCCGAGGCATTGGGTACGCGTCAAATTTAGACACCGCGTTGACTTTTCTATAGTCCACACAGAACCGGACCGACCCGTCGGCCTTGGGTACCAAGACCATCGGGCTGCTCCAGTCACTGTGGGACTCCTCGACGATGCCCATTTCGAGCATGGCCTCGAGTTCTTCCCGAACCACCTTTTTTTTGTGTTTGGGTAGCCTGTAAGGGCGGCTATGCACTACCACCCCCGGGGGCGTCTCTATGTGGTGCTCTATGAGGTTAGTGTGACCGGGCAGGGGCGAGAACACATCCGAAAACTCGGTCTGCAACTGGGCGACCTCCACGAGTTGGGTCGGAGAGAGGTGGTCTCCACAGGGGACCGGAGGGATACCTGATGCCAATGCCCCTTTTTGAACCTCCGGCCCCAGCTCCGCCTTCTCCAGAACCACCGACACCAACGCCACGGGGACCTCCTCATTCCAGAGTTTAAGCAGGTTGAGGTGGTAAATCTGTAGCGCCCCACCCCTGTCCGTTCGCCTCACCTCGTAGTTGACGTCCCCGACTCGCTGTTTGACCTCAAAGGGTCCTTGCCACTTGGCAACCAATTTGGAGCTCAATGTGGGCAACAGTACGAGTACTTTATCTCCCGGTGCGAACTCTCTAAGGTGCGTACCCTTGTTGTACAGGCGGGCTTGCCGTTCTTGGGCCTGCCGCAAATTCTCCTGGGTTAGGTGGGTGAGGGTGTGGAGTTTTGCGCGCAGGTCCATAACGTATTGAATTTCATTTTTGCTTTGTGAAGGTCCCTCCTCCCAATTTTCCCACAGCACATCTAGAATGCCGCGCGGCTTACGCCCATATAATAATTTGAACGGGGAGAACCCCGTGGAGGCTTGGGGGACCTCTCGCACTGAAAATAGCAAGGGCTTGAGCCACTTATCCCAATTACGTGCGTCCTCATTTATGAATTTTTTAATTTTATTCTTGAGGGTGCGGTTGAACCGTTCCACTAAACCGTCCGTTTGTGGGTGATACACGCTGGTGCAGATCGGCTTAATCCCCAATAACTCATACAGTTCGCGCAGTGTCCGTGACATAAACATGGTGCCTTGATCAGTCAGAATCTCTTTCGGGATTCCAACTTGGGAGATAATGCAGAAGAGCGCCTCCGCAATACTGCGTGCTGAGATATTGCGCAGAGGCACTGCTTCCGGGTATCGCGTTGCATAGTCCACCAGAACTAATATAAAGCGGTACCCTCATGTCGACCGATCTAATGGCCCGACGAGATCCATCCCAACTCTTTCAAACGGGGTCTCAATTAACGGTAGAGGGCGCAAAGGTGCTTTTGGAATGGCCGCTGGATTTACTAACTGCCATTCGCAGCACGCCGTACACCACCTACGAACGTCGCCGCGAATCCCCGGCCAATAGAATTGGGCCATTATTCGGGCTAGTGTCTTATCCTGCCCTAGGTGTCCAGCCATGGGATTAAAGTGAGCCGCCTGGAATACCAATTCCCAGCGGCTCTTTGGAATTAAAAGCTGTGTGACTTGCTCTTTCGTTTGAGTGTCCTGTGTCACTCGGTATAATCTATCCTTCATAATAGAGAAATAGGGGAAGGACCGGGTGGCGTTCGGCGGGAGCGTTTGACCATCGATTACTCTCACTTGGTCAAACGCATGCCACAGAGTCTCGTCTTGTGACTGTTCTAACGGGAAATCCGCGAGGGATTCCCCAAGAGAGAGAGGAGGAGCCGGTGGCTCCTCACTCTGACGCGGAGATGACGTAGACGGCTCTGTGACAGTTGCTCCCGCCAAGGCGACACCGGGACCTCCCCCTGCTGACGTATGGCACGACCCACTCTCCACTAAATGGCTCATCAACTCCCCAAATTCTGGCCAATCAGTCCCCAAAATTATCGAGTGGGTGAGGCGAGGATTAACCGCCGCCTTTACTATGCATTTTTCCCCTCGGAAAAAAATGTGGACCGACACCAAAGGGTAGCTGTGAACATCCCCGTGCACACACAACACCTTCACCCCCTGTGCTCCCCCCAATGCCTCGTTTTGCACCAGGCTTTGGTGAATTGAGGTTAGATTACAACCGGAATCCACCAACGCCTGATATGTATCCCCTTGAATAGTCACCGGTATGCGATATGCTCCGGCCCGATCGAGGGTGGCCTCTGGCGCGTCAGGGATCCGAACCACCGCGCCCACCTCCATTGCCGTGCACTGCTGTTGGAGGTGGCCCATCTCCCCGCAACGCCAGCAAACTGGCCCGGGCTTCCTCTCTGCACCGGTGTTCTGGGGCTCACTCACCTGAGGGGGGGGGAGAGACAGACACAGAAGGGAGAAACAGGAGGGCACCGCGGGTGCGGCGGGCCGGCTGGGGTGGTGCCGGCCCCCGCCTCCGCAGTGGGGGAATGGGGCGAGGACGGGACACAGGAGGAGGGGGAGAGAGAGAGAGAGAGAGAGAGAGAGAGAGAAGAGGAGAGAAGAGACGAGGCTGTCTGCTGTCCTGCCACCGGAACAGCCACCAAATGGTCCTCCGCCAGCTCGATGGCCTGATCCAGCGACGCCGGGCGGTGGCACTGGACCCACTCCGCGGTTCCTGTTGGCAAACGCACGACGAACTGCTCCAGTACCACCTGGTCGACAATCCCCTCGGCGTCATGGCTGTTGGCCCTCAGCCACCTCCAGCAGGCGTCCCGGAGTTGCTGGCCAAACGCGAACGGCCGGCCGACTTCCTCCAAGCGCAGAGTGCGGAAGCGCTGGCGCTGCTGTTCAGGAGTGCACCCCACACGCTGGAGGATGGCCCGGCGAAGGTCAGCGTAGGCCAGCCAGCGGTCGGCGGGGAGCTGTAGTGTGGCCAGCTGCGCCTCTCCCATTAGCAGGGGGAGGAGGCGCGCCGCGCGCTGATCCATCGGCCACCCCGAGGTCTCCGCGACTTGCTCAAAGAGCACGATGAAAGCCTCGGGGTCATCCTGTGGGCCCATCTTGGTCAGGGTGAGGGGGGACAGGCCCGCGGTGGAAGCGTCGGTAGTCCCTGCCGACGTGAGGAGGTGCCGGAACACCTGTCGATCCTCTTGCTGGGCCAACACCAGGGCCTCGAAGCGCTGCTCCTGCTCCTTACGGAGCATGACTAGTGCCTGGTGCTGGCTTTGCTGGGCCGTGGCGAGGGCGTGGACCAGGTCGGCGAACGGGGAAGACTCCATGGGGCGGTTCGGCGTCTGTGCTCCAGGTCCCGGGTTTCGGCACCACTGTAGCGGTTCGTGTGGAAGGGTGGAGCACAGAAGACGGCAGGACAGAGATCGGGTTGACAGAGCGTTTTATTGCCACACTTTTCAGTTTAACAACTGGTATGCACTTTGCAGACACACACACACACACACACACACACTCTCGGCATCTGGTTCGGGAAGAGAGCCTCTGCTCTCGCTCTCCCTCCTTAAGTAGGGCGTGGTCACTGGGAAGACACACAAACACAGGTTAATTGCTCTCAGGTGTAGTGATTCTGCCACTTACCTTCCCTGACTCCGCCCTCCTGTCACAGACCGGCGCTTGACCATGCCCCCCTCTGCCACAGAAATGTTGTCCCATTCTTACCTGATATACAGTTTCAGTTGCTCAACAGTTTGGGGTCTCCTTTGTCATATTTTACACTTCATAATGCAACAAATTTTTCAAATTGGAGACAGGCCTGTTTCTGGATATTGTTTATATCTGGTTTTGACTTGCATTTGTGGATGCAGTAATGAACTGTTTTCACAGACAATGGTTTTCTGAAGTGTTCCTGAGCCCATACAGTGATTTCCACTACAGACACGTGTCTGCTTTTAATGCAGTGTCGCCTGAAGGCCTGAAGATCACAGGCATCCAGTGTCAGTTTTCAGCCTTGTCTCTTGCATACAGAGATTTCTCCAGATTCTCTGAATCTTTTAATGATATTATGTACCATAGATGATGTGATCACCAAATTATTTGCAATGTTACATTGAGGAACGTTATTCTTAAATTGTTACACTGATTGCCCACACAGTCTTTCACAGAGCAGTGAACCCCTCCCCATCTTTACTTCTGAAAGACTCAGCCTTTCTGGGATGCTCTTTTTATACCCAATCATGTTACTGACCTGTTGCCAATTAACCAAATAAATTTTTTTGTTTCACATTACACAACTTTTTCAGTCATTTGTTGCCCCTGTGCCAACTTATCTGAAATGTGTTGCTGAAATTAAATAAAAAAACAACAATAATAAAATTTCTCAGTTTCATCATCTGATATGTTGTCTTTGTACTATTTTCAGTGAACTATAGGGTTTCCATGATTTGCAAACCTTCACATTCTGTTTATTTAATAACTGAATATTTAATAATACTTATTTCTATTTATTTAATAATTAGCTTGATGCACTTGCAATGTACAAAAGAACATTTTACACCAGCAGCATATTCACCAGTTTCCGCCCATTGATTGTCCGAGTCCCTTGGAGGTGCATGCGCATTCTGTGTATTCAGCTGCGAGCGAGATGTTCTTTGCTGTGAGAGTGATCCAGGTCCATCGTAAGTTAAGAGTGAACTAAAGTACTACTTTGGCTACAGTGGTGTTCAGAAAAACCATGTTAGCTTAACGATCATTCTTAAGAAGCAGTTCAAGGTGCTCTTAGTGTCAAGAGGCTTTCGGGAAACCCACCCCTGGTTCCTTAATGAAAAAAACCCACTAATATTTTTAAATAATTTTTTTCTTGTAAATTTGTGACTTTTTAATTGAAGGACTTGGCTAACAAAGTTTTCACTATTTGGCCTCAAGCACAGAAAACCTGTTGTTTTCAGAATTACATTAGATAATGTAAAAATGTGTCCATGTGTCCACTGGAAGTGGGCAGTTGAACACCTGTCCAAATAGCTGCCTACCTAACTCATGTGGCAGAGTGGACCACACACATTGAAACTATGCATCTGGCTCCTGGACCTGACCCCAGCATACTGGCACCAACTGTTGCTGCGAGCATACATGCAGCTTCTCTGAGCTGGTTGTATGCAGGCAGAGTGTTCTGAATATGCATGGAACACTAGGAATAAATCCTTATCTTGCACAGTGAATCATGAACCTTTATCAGGAACAAGGATTTTGAGATTTTGCGGAGTCAACTAAAAGCATCTCTTTCTGGATCTACCCTCAAAGAGTATGTGGCAGATTGATATTTACCACTGAGAGCATATGAATGAGCTAAAACTTCTTTTTCTTAACATAGGTTTGTCCAGAGCACTGCTTTACCTCAAAGAGCAGAACTGTTTTCAGCTGTTTCCCCTTTATTGTCAGAGCATGGAGTGCAAAATCATGAATACTATGTCTGAACTGTAGAATTTGAAACTGCTGGCATTGTAACTGACAGCAAAACCTGGAAAACATTTACTTGCTACAGTACTTTTTAACTTCTCACCTTCAAAGGATGATTTGCATGTTTTTATTCTCCGTCTTTTTCTGCTGCCAAATATTTCCTTCAATGGCTATCTTTCCTTCACGAGTGTTTGCTAATGTCCTTTGGAACTTCCTGTTGGGAAAGGAGGTTATAGGAAAGCAGTGAATTCATGCAAAAAGGGCTATCGTTATTCTGAAATCACAAGCTAGCAAGCTAAGATGCTATTTATAATAGCAATTAGTAGTTATTGTCCATGAACCTGTTTTCCTCTGCATGGCCCAGTGGAGAGTTGAGTGGACAAATGTGATGTGTTTTCACTGTGTTCTGTCAAAATGATGTAAATTGCTCCCCACGTCTCTTCAGTAACGTAGACTCGGCCCTAGTGGAAGTCTCCGGTAAGGTACACTGATTGCGAGATCCTGTACAATCGAAACTCTCAGGCGAGTGGGGGAGGGGATTCCTCTCCAAGGTTGTACGCAGTGTGTTAGCACGAGCATGTAGCCTATAGGAAATGAATAGTGTGTTGGATTAGCATTAATCCCATGTTTTGGAAAATCAAAAATGTTGTCTTGGGCCCCTCTGGGGTGTCACCAATCCATGTGCAAAATATAGAGTATGTGCGTCCAGAGGTGAACAGACAGAGAGACAGACAGCCTTCCTTTAGTAGTATAGATGGGTATAAATATGGGATGCAGTTATTTGAATTGGCAAACCTTGACCTCTCTATATCAGATGGCTTGTAAACGAGCTGCTGTGGTCTTTTTGAAAGCACACCACTCTCTGCAATCTTCTGCCATCCTTGACGCCTCCGCCAGGCTTTTTTGTGTCCACCTAGTGATGTCTTGTTGCCATGTTTGTGGAGGTCTGCCTCTTCGTCTCTTTACAGGTGATTTTCCTTGGATGATGACTTTCTCTAGTCCTTTATGTCGGATGGCATGGTCAAAAAATCCCATCTTTCATTCTGCAATTTGTTCTCGGAGCATCATCTTGGTATTCAATGTTTCTAGAACCCAAACATTGGTTTGATGCTCTCTCCATGAGGTTCTAAGCAAGCGCCTATATGCCCACATCTCAAATGCATCTACCTTTTTCTCAAAACCTTGACCACATGAAGTTAAACTGACATGGGGAGATCGCGCTTTAGTAGCACTCAGCTTGACAAGTGACCCATAATCCTAAATGTTGACACTATTTTTCACCCATACTTAATTACTCATTCTGAATTTGGTTAACCTTCTTCTCCAAAAATAATGCAGAACAATACTGATCAGTTGCAGTCTCATGTATGTCCTGATTAATGTCACTGGCATAAAAATCTTTACCAGCACAAAAATCAGCAGTAAGCTAGTCTAGTGTCTGCCGAAATTTCTCACTCTTCCAAGTTCCTTTTTCTGGCAGCCAGGGGTATAAATAATTTGAGCACTTTTCAAAAGCAATTTAATGGTTCAGATTAATTTTGTAATTTCAGGGTTTTTATAGTTACTTTCAAATGTTAATCAAATTAATGAACATGGGGGTTTCTTCAACTAGGAAGACTTTTAAAGCCATTTCCACCACACTCTTGTCTTTTCCAGCCTTCCATCCATCCATGCATTATCTGTAACTGCTTATCCTGTGCAGGGTTGCGAGCAAGCTGGAGCCTATCCCAACTGACTATGGGTGAAAGGTGGGGTACATTCTGGAAAAGTCGCCAGATCATCGCAGGGCTGATACATAGAGACAAACAACCATTCACACTCACATTCACACCTACGGTCAATTTGGAGCCACCAATTAGCCTAACCTGCATGTCTTTGGACTGTGGGGGAAACCAGAGCACCTGTAGGAAACCCACACAGACATGGGGAGAACGTGAAAACTCCACACAGAATGGCCCCCTTTGGCCACTGGGCTTGAACCCAGAACCTTCTTGCTGTGAGGCAACAGTGCTAACCACTACACCACCATGCTGCCTTTGTCCAGTCTTGTATTTTCTTTTTGTTTTCATTGTTTTTGATACAGTATCATCTTTATATTGCATGTTTTAATTGTTTGTTTTTGCTTTTGTGTGGACCCCATTTTGTGGAAGCTAATGGGTATACCAATAAAGAATAAATAAATAAGAATATAGTTTTCCACCACAGAGAAGTGTGATGTAAATAATGGTGGCGGAATTTATATTTTGACAGTATTTTGTGAAAAACTACAAGGTAGCTTGACATATTAGTTTGATTTTATAGCTAGCACATGCTGCGTGCATTTAACTTTAAACATCTACCCTCTTACACACTTCCCTGAAGGCACAGCATGTTTGGAAATGACATACATTAAACATCTTATCATACATTTAACACCTCCTCAAGCCTTTCCTCCCAGGGTACCGTACAGTATACAGTATATACTTAATTATCCAGACTTAATAAATGTAGGTTCGAGATAGCTGTTATAGATTTCCATCGACTTGTTTCAAATAAATATTAGAATAAATATTACTCTGCACATTAATCTTCAACCCCCGGCTGAGTCTGAAATATTAGATTAGTGTCAAATGACTTACTGTATACAGTATGTGTCCATCTGCAAAGCCACTGCTGTTGATTGCTACATGTTTTGTTGAAAAATCTCCCAGACTTGAGCATAGATATAATTTTTCAGGTTGATGTACCCAGAATATAATATTCTATGAAAGGTAACAGTCATGTAGTCCAGGCTGGACTTGTATTTATTTGCCGCATGTGCAGCCAGTGACCTAATTCACATGTGAGATCGCAAAGGAAAGTTTTATGAACTCAGATTTAGCTCAACTAACATGATGAATTGTAATTTATTTTGCTCCTGGATGTTGAGCTCCATAAACTGGTTTTAACAAGTAAAGGAGTCAATCACTGGTACATAGTGCATATATTTTAAATTGTTTTACAAACCCAATTCCAAAAAAGTTGGGACAAAGTACAAATTGTAAATAAAAATGGAATGCAATGATGTGGAAGTTTCAAAATTCCATATTTTATTCAGAATAGAACATAGATGACATATCAAATGTTTAAACTGAGAAAATGTATAATTTAAAAAGAAAAATTAGGTGATTTTAAATTTCATGACAACAACACATCTCAAAAAAGTTGGGACAAGGCCATGTTTACCACTGTGAGACATCCCCTTTTCTCTTTACAACAGTCTGTAAACGTCTGGGGACTGAGGAGACAAGTTGCTCAAGTTTAGGGATAGGAATGTTAACCCATTCTTGTCTAATGTAGGATTCTAGTTGCTCAACTGTCTTAGGTCTTTTTTGTCGTATCTTCCATTTTATGATGCGCCAAATGTTTTCTATGGGTGAAAGATCTGGACTGCAGGCTGGCCAGTTCAGTACTCGGACCCTTCTTCTATGCAGCCATGATGCTGTAATTGATGCAGTATGTGGTTTGGCATTGTCATGTTGGAAAATGCAAGGTCTTCCCTGAAAGAGACGTCATCTGGATGGGAGCATATGTTGCTCTAGAACCTGGATATACCTTTCAGCATTGATGGTGTCTTTTCAGATGTGTAAGCTGCCCATGCCACACGCACTAATGCAACCCCATAGCATCAGAGATGCAGGCTTCTGAACTGAGCACTGATAACAACTTGGGTCGTCCTTCTCCTCTTTAGTCCGAATGACTCAGCGTCCCTGATTTCCATAAAGAACTTCAAATTTTGATTTGACTGACCAAAGAACAGTTTTCCACTTTGCCACAGTCCATTTTAAATAAGCCTTGGCCCAGAGAAGACGTCTGCGCTTCTGGATCATGTTTAGATACGGCTTCTTCTTTGAACTATAGAGTTTTAGCTGGCAACAGCGGATGGCACGGTGAATTGTGTTCACAGAAAATGTTCTTTGGAAATATTCCTGAGCCCATTTTGTGATTTCCAATACAGAAGCATGCCTGTATGTGATGCAGTGCCGTCTAAGGGCCCGAAGATCATGGGCACCCAGTATGGTTTTCCGGCCTTGACCCTTATGCGCAGAGATTCTTCCAGATTCTCTGAATCTTTTGATGATATTATGCACTGTAGATGAGATATGTTCAAACTCTTTGCAATTTTACACTGTTGAACTCCTTTCTGATATTGCTCCACTATTTGTCGGCGCAGAATTAGGGGGATTGGTGATCCTCTTCCCATCTTTACTTCTGAGAGCCGCTGCCACTCCAAGATGCTCTTTTTATACCCAGTCATGTTAATGACCTATTGCCAATTGACCTAATGAGTTGCAATTTGGTCCTCCAGCTGTTCCTTTTTTGCACCTTTAACTTTTCCAGCCTCTTATTGCCCCTGTCCCAACTTTTTTGAGATGTGCTGCTGTCATGAAATTTGAAATGAGCCAATATTTGGCATGAAATTTCTAAATGTCTCACTTCTGACATTTGATATGTTGTCTATATTCTATTGTGAATACAATATCAGTTTTTGAGATTTGTAAATTATTGCATTCCGTTTTTATTTACAATTTGTACTTTGTCCCAACTTTTTTGGAATTGGGGTTGTACAATTAGTATTAAAGATACAAGAAAAGGTTCCTTAGAGTTGTTGTCGTCGTTCGTATGAACTGACCAGGAGTCACAGTGGGAGGTCGGGGTGACAGAACCAGTTGACAGTGGGGCCATTAAGAGTCTTTAGCCTCAGGATTCCATTGGGGGCACCAAAGACAGGACAGAGTTCGAGTAGGTGGCTCACAGTTTGGGGGGTTGCCACAGGAGTAGTTCTCAGAACCTGCCATGCCAATGGTGTGGAGGAAGGCCTGAGTTTTCCCCCAACCAGTGCTAAGATGGTTCAGCCTGACCCAGGTGGGGTGTGGGAAGGAGTGCCCTGCAGGTTTAGTGGAGGGCTCAGGGGTGTAATTGTGCAAGGTGGAATTAGCACTCTCCCATTCCTTGCGCCACTGATCCATGACCCAATCGGGGATGAGGGGGGTGCTGTTCTCAAGCTCTGCAGCACATACAGCAAAGTGCTTGTGGTTAAGGCGCAGTTTAGTATTAACTTCGCTGATGTTTGGCACCAGGCTTATAGGGATACGAGATTTCTCCACAAGTTTAAGAACCATGTGGTTCCTTCAGATGCGGGATGCCTGCAACAACAGGCAGCATAGCAGAGGGAATGGGAGCCATGCATCCAGAGATAACTCTCAAGGCATCATTGATCACGGTATCGGTGGCTGGGGAAGATCAAGACCAGTCTCAAGTAATACAACACTGCAAAACACACACGTTTGTCTCACTATATTTTTTATATATAAGAGTTTCCTATATTCACATGTCCACAGGAAGCCATGGCCTACTTTTTTAGAGAAGTAGCTTTGGGACCAAAAGTTCACTAGTTTGAGTCCCTGGACCAGCAGGACATGCCCTTAAGCAAGGCACCTATCCCCCAACTGCTTCCTAGGCTATTCTGGGTACATTGTATGTCACTCTGGATAAGAGCATCTCCTAAATGCCAGTAATGTAATGTCCTAACAGTCTCCTGCTGCTATTTTATGTGGAGGAGACAAGCTGTTTCTGATATATCCAAAGTTTCTGATATACAGTGGTGCTTGAAAGTTTGTGAACCCTTTAGAATTTTCTATATTTCTGCATAAATATGACCTAAAACATCATCAGATTTTCACACAAGTCCTAAAAGTAGATAAAGAGAACCCAGTTAAACAAATGAGACAAAAATATTATACGTGGTCATTTATTTATTGAAGGAAATGATCCAATATTACATATCTGTGAGTGGCAAAAGTATGTGAACCTCTAGGATTAGCAGTTAATTTGAAGGTGAAATTAGAGTCAGGTGTTTTCAATCAATGTGATGACAATCAGGTGTGAGTGGGCACCCTGTTTTATTTAAAGAACAGGGATCTATCAAAGTCTGATCTGCACAACACGTCTTTGTGGAAGTGTATCATGGCATGAACAAAGGAGATTTCTGAGGACCTCAGAAAAAGCGTTGTTGTTGCTCATCAGGCTGGAAAAGGTTACAAAACCATCTCTAAAGAGTTTGGACTCCGCCAATCGACAGTCAGACAGATTGTGTACAAATGGAGGAAATTCAAGACCATTGTTACCCTCCCCAGGAGTGGTTGACCAACAAAGATCATTCCAAGAGCAAGGCGTGTAATAGTCGGCGAGGTCACAAAGAACCCCAGGGTAACTTCTAAGTAACTGAAGGCCTCTCTCACATTGGCTAATGTTAATGTTCATGAGTCCACCATCAGGAGAACACTGAACAACAATGGTGTGCATGGCAGGGTTGCAAGGAGAAAGCCACGGCTCTCCAAAAAGAACATTGCTGCTCGTCTGCAGTTTGTTAAAGATCACATGCACAAGCCAGAAGGCTATTGGTAAAATGTTTTGTGGACAGATGAGACCAAAATAGAACTTTTTGGTTTCAATGAGAAGCGTTATGTTTGGAGAAAGGAAAATACTGCATTCCAGCATAAGAACCTTATCCCATCTGTGAAACATGGTGGCGGTAGTATCATGGTTTGGGCCTGTTTTGCTGCATCCTGGCCAGGACGGCTTGCTGTCATTGATGGAACAATGAATTCTGAATTATACCAGTGAATTCTATAGGAAAATGTCAGGACATCTGTCCATGAACTGAATCTCAAGAGAAGGTGGGTCATGCAGCAAAACAACGACACTAAGCACACAAGTCGTTCTACCAAAGAATGGTTAAAGAAGAATAAAGTTAATGTTTTGGAATGGCCAAGTCAAAGTCCTGACCTTAATCCAATGGAAATGTTGTGGAAGGACCTGAAGCGAGCAGTTCATGTGAGGAAACCCACCAACATCCCAGAGTTGAAGCTGTTCTGTACGGAGGAATGGGCTAAAATTCCTCCAAGCCGGTGTGCAGGACTGATCAACAGTTACTGCAAACGTTTAGTTGCAGTTATTGCTGCACGGGGGGGTCACACCAGATACTGAAAGCAAAGGTTCACATACTTTTGCCACTCACAGATATGCAATATTGGCTAATTTTCCTCAATAAATAAATGACCAAGTATAATATTTTTGTCTCATTTGTTTAACTGGGTTCTCTTTATCTACTTTTAGGACTTGTGTGAAAATCTGATGATGTTTTAGGTCATATTTATGCAGAAATATAGAAAATTCTAAAGGGTTCACAAACTTTCAAGCACCACTGTATCTAAGGTTTGCTTCTTTGATTAGTTTCATAAATATTTACAAATGATCCACAACATATGCAAACTAACAAAGCAAATGAGTTTAAATACATTAAAAATGTACAGGCTCTCCTGAGTAAGTATCTTTCAAATTACCTACATTTGAACATGATTTGAATTTTGTCATACACAGTATATTTTGACAAAGTTAAACTGTACATGAAAAGCTACATATAGAAATTCTTAAATATTGTAGTGTGAAAGGGACTTTGGCTCTCCTCTCTCTTCTTTGACATACCCCTTCAATCTCTTCTACCCCTCATGCTTTCACACTTACCCCAGTCTTTCATCAGTTTACTATGAGAATGACAGCAGTAGCTGATCTGGCTGCATCTCCTTGTTCAAGTCAAAGACAGCTGTCTTTACCTGTATGTCACAGCTGTCATCAAAACAGAAAAACCAGCCAAGAGTTATGACACAGAAATATGTGTAGACATGAAGACATGCACATGCAAGTAGACCATTAGAACATGCCTGAAAAAATGTATTAAGTTACCCTCCTTCTAGCAATATAACCATGGCATTATTTATGCCTTTTGGGACTGAGGTTTAGAAGTTTGGGAAGTTTCCAGCAGACCTCCATCAGTCCAGCAGACCTCTAGCAAAGTGTGTGTTCCAAAAAAGTACAAAGAAGAGCAATACATCAGACAAGTGATGGTTCCAAGTGTTATGACATGAAATGAAGTTGTAAAGGTGACAAACTTCACAATAATTTACCTTAAATAATTCATTCTCAGGTTGCTATGGCACTTTTTTTTAAATTAACTAGGAAATTCACTATCTGTTGGGCACCACAATCCTACTAAGTGTTCTCTGTTGAGCATCTAGTAGTTCACTAGTGCCTCAAGTTTAATTGATGGATGACTCCTTTATTCATGCAGTGCTTTGACACAGTTTCTCTCTTTTGATATTTCTTTAATGAAACAGCTGCAGGTCTGGAACAATACCATCCTTCCTGATACTGGTGAATAATGACTTACATCTGCAACCGAATATATGAAGTACATCTGGTCAACTTTTTTCCCTACGTTGACCTAAAGGCAGCCTTACAACATTCAGAACAAAATATCACAGTCATAAGGGAAAACTTGTGTCTAGCCAGCATTCTCTGCACACTTCCCACTTACTCTCCTAACAACATACCTTTCCTATTGATCCCAATAGGACTGTATCATTTACATCAAAGTAGTTACTGACTAATATGTCTTAAGATTTGAACAAAAAAGTTTGAAGTTTTAGGGGTTTCCAAAGTTATTCTACTGCTAAAAGATTCGCTGGTCTCCTGGGAATTGAAAGAAAACACACACACACACACACTGGGAAACTGTTCCTGAATTGTCTATCTCTAGCCTCCATTCGTTGTTCAATTGAAATGGCTGCATGAATTATCATGATTTGATATCTTAGTACTGCACAATGGAGAATGACACAACCAATTGCTTGTGAATAAGAAGTGGGCAGAATATACACTGTGTGCATGCTGGAAAATGTTATTTTTAAGAAATCCTAAAAACCACATACTGTGAAAGACAAATAAGCTCATACTAACACTACTGGCCAAAAAAGTGTCAGATCACCCAAATTAAGTTCATGTATAAACAGATTGGGCTTAGTCTTTAAAATCTGTCTTTTGCAGCTTTATACAATCATGTGGAACTTTGGAAAACAACATGGCTTTCACATATTCACATGCTTTCAACACTATGGTATGAATTCTGGTTCATCTGCTTTCCATCACTATACAGATATACATCAAACTTTTAATTTTTCACATTTAGGCCACGTTGTCTTTGTAGCACCATGGCAATCACTACACTACACTCCATGGCAGTTCACCAGGTAAAGAGGCAGTACTTCTCAAAATGAGGTATAACACACCAGAGACAATTGTTCTTGGAAGTTATATGATTTAGGAACATTAATTACAGCAGCAACAAGCCCTATGTGCCATCAATATCAATATCATCTCACATGTTTTTGAATAAGTTCCATTTCAAGTTTTGAGCGTTGAATAAAATGAAATATTGAGCTGCAGTAAGCTTTCTCATGAAAGAACAGAACATTCCATATTATAAAGTGTGGAGAAAAATAGAACTCAGATCGCAGAGTATAGGCACTTTCAGACCAGAGGAACTTTTTCATAATTCTTAGAACTTTTGAAAGTTCCACCTTTATGTGTCTACACTGTAGGAACTGAGAAAATTTTGAGTTCACTGAAACTCGTATAGTAAGTTAGCACAATGAGGCAATCAATTTACAGTGGTGCTTGAAGGTTTGCGAACCCTTTAGAATTTTCTATAGCTCTGCATAAATATGACCTAAAACATCATCAGATTTTCACACAAGTCCTAAAAGTAGATAAAGAGAACCCAGTTAAACAAATGAGACAAAAACATTATACCTGATCATTTATTTATTGACGAAAATGATCCAATATTACATATCTGTGAGTGGCAAAAGTATGTGAACCTCTAGGATTAGCAGTTAATTTGAAGGTGACATTAGAGTCAGGTGTTTTCAATCAATGGGATGACAATCAGGTGTGAGTGGGCACCCTGTTTTATTTAAAGAACAGGGATCTATCAAAGTCTGATCTTCACAACACGTTTGTGGAAGTGCACGAACAAAGGAGATTTATGAGGACCTCAGAAAAAGCGTTGTTGATGCTCATCAGGCTGGAAAAGGTTACAAATCCATCTCTAAAGAGTTTGGACTCCACCAATCCACAGTCAGACAGATTATGTACAAATGGAAGAAATTCAAGACCATTGTTACCCTCCCCAGGACTGGTCGACCAACATAGATCACTCCAAGAGCAAGACGTGTAATAGTTGGCGAGGCCACAAAGGACCCCAGGGTAACTTCTAAGCAACTGAAGGCCTCTCTCACATGGGCTAATGTCAATGTTCATGATTCCACCATCAGGAGAACACTGAACAACAATGGTGTGCATGGCAGGGTTGCAAGGAGAAAGCCACTGCTCTCCAAAAAGAACATTGCTGCTCATCTGCAGTTTGCTAAAGATCACATGGACAAGCCAAAAGGCTATTGGAAAAATGTTTTGTGGATGGATCAGACCAAAATAGAACATTTTGGTTTAAATGAGAAGTGTTATGTTTGGAGAAAGTAAAACACTGCATTCCAGCATAAGAACCTTATCCCATCTGTGAAACATGGTGGTGGTATCATCATGGTTTGGGCCTATTTTGCTGCATCTGGGCCAGGATGGCTTGCCATCATTGATGGAACAATGAATTCTGAATTATACCAGCGCATTCTAAAGGAAAATGTCAGGACATCTGTCCATGAACTGAATCTCAAGAGAAGGTGGGTCATGCAGCAAGACAGCGACCCTAAGCACACCAGTCGTTCTACCAAAGAATGGTTAAAGAAGAATAAAGTTAATGTTTTGGAATGGCCAAGTCAAAGTCCTGACCTTAATCCAATTGAAATGTTGTGGAAGGACCTGAAGCGAGCAGTTCATGTGAGGAAACCCACCAACATCCCAGAGTTGAAGCTGTTCTGTATGGAGGAATGGGCTAATATTCCTCCAAGCCAGTGTGCAGGACTGATCAACAGTTACCGGAAACGTTTAGTTGCAGTTATTGCTGCACAAGGGGGTCACACCAGATACTGAAAGCAAAGGTTCACATTCTTTTGCTGCTCACTGATATGTAATATTGGATCATTTTCCTCAATAAATAAATGACCAAGTATAATATTTTTGTCTCTTTTGTTTAACTGGGTTCTCTTTATCTACTTTTAGGACTTGTGTGAAAATCTGATGATGTTTTAGGTCATATTTATGCAGAAATATAGAAAATTCAAAAGGGTTCACAATCTTTCAAGCACCACTGTAACTTACTAACTTAAGTTAAAACAACAAATAATTTTTAAAGTATATGATAGCTCTTAGCCATGTAAACAACTACTGTAGCTACAGTACAACATCTGTAGCCATTTAGATGAGAGTAGCAGTTGCTTGGATGAAGCTAACAAAAGTACAGTTTCAAATTTCTTGAGATGGAAAGTTGTTTAACTGTTTGCAATGCATTGAGCAAAATTCTGCACCCACACCGTTGCTTTCTGGATTGTAATACTGTGTTATTTTACCATTGCACTGTCTGTATATGCCAGCGAGGGCATGATTGAACATTGGCTGTGAATGGCGAAGAGTCAGGTTGAACCAGCAGGTAACATGGGATGAGTTACACCTGTGTCTAATTACTCATTGTTTATTAACATGTGTCTCTGTGTGTCTTTCAGATAGCCAGTAACCAGACAGAGAGAGAGAGAGACTTTTTGACTTTTAAAAAGCTTTTTATTACAAAATCTCTTAATCAAAAACAGATGTCTTTACACCCCCACTTTTTAAACAAATTAAAATAACTTAACAATCAGATGAGGTAGTAACGCTCAAGTGGGACGTACTGGTCCCTCAAAAATATCACTAAATAAAAGAACTTGCCCATTGATTTTACACAAGGCTCTGTTCTGACACCATACATTTTCAAAGGAAACAAGATCTTTCATCTCCCTATGAAAATGAAAATCAATTAAAATCCTGGACTTCACAAGAATTGCAAATCTCAATACCAAATTATCATCCAGACTCAATTCCACCTTGTTCTTTCTGCTGACATATATGGCTAACTTAGCCTGCCCAATTAGAAAATTCAGTACTTGACACTTCTGACGATGCTTCTTAAAATATTTAAAACCAAAAATAAAAGTAGTCATTGAAAAATCTTCATTAAAAGCAGCAAACAACGTCTTTAAAACTGAGAATAAAACACCCAGCCTCCCACACTGCATGAATGCATGAAAAACAGTTTCCCTCATTGCACAGAATGGACAATCATGACTGACATTGGGGTTTAAAATTGAAATAAAAGCATTGACTGCTATTGCACCATGCAATATATGCCACTGCAAATCCCCACACTTTTTAATTAATGGTGACTTGTATAATGCCCTCCAATTTGGTTTGACCTTGTCTTCAACCTGAAGAACACTGCGCCAAGGTGTGTCGACCCTCGTTTGAAGAGACTTTACATTCAAAGCTAAAACACACAGCCTGTACATCATCTTGGAAGAAGGTAACCTTGTCCCCAAAAAAAGCACAGGTTTATATAACATCTGGACATTCACACCCATTTACAGAAATACAACAATTTGGGAATTGGTCATCATTACTTGGAACCACGACCCCCATACTGTAATCAGCCAACATTTCTGTTATATTCTCAGACAGTAAAGATTTCCATTTCACCAGAGCTTGGTTAGTGAGACGAACTGATTTCACCCCTAAATGCGCAGCTAGCATCCCAGCATTGGAAAGAGTGGGTCCAGCAACTCTGATTAAATCCCCAAGTGTGGTCACCTTGGCCTTGAGGAGCATCTCCCTACGGATGGGACATCCTTCTGAAGACAGCTCCATCCTAGACCCATATACCAAAGGTTCCAGAAGTGTCCAGTGTAGAGAGTGGTTGCTTTGATCCTTGATCACTGTAAATAAGGACCACACCTTAAAAAGGTTCCAATAAAACACAGGCAAGTTTTTTAGGTTCATTAACTTAGGATTCATCCAGAACAAAGTCTTATCCAATCCCAGCCCCTAAAAAGACTGAAGGATGATGGATGCTGCTGCTTTCCAGCTGGTATTTACCGTCCCATTTAAAAACCTCTGCAAAAAGCATAGGCGAAAGGCTGCCATCCGACTCGGTAGATGTATCAGACCATGTCCCCCTTCCTCCTTTGGAAGGTATATAACACTTTGTGGAACCCAATGTAGCTTATCCCCCAAAAAATTTAATAAGATGGACTGGATCTTTGATAAAACCTGGACAGGAGGGTCAATACACACAAGGCGATGCCAGAGGGAGGAAGCTACCAGGTTATTGATAACAAGTACACGCCCTCTGTAGGACATATTTTTCACCAAAAAATTCCATTTTTCAAGGTGGCCTTTAACCTTTTCAACAATTCCATCAAAAATTTTTTGCACAAAAGATCCATTCCCCAAATACACACCCAGGTACTTAAAACCATCTTTTGTCCATAATAACCCGCCAGGAAGAAATGGTGCACCATTAGGCCACTTGCCAATTTGCAGAGCTACACTTTTTCCCCAGTTGACCTTAGCAGAGGAACATACTTGAAAATTATTAAAAATTTGCAACATGGTATCAACTTCCCCCTGGCTACTTATAAGTATGGCCACATCATCTGCATAAGCAGATAACTTAAAACTGTAGTCATAATTAGGAAACAAGCCCATTGATACTACTCCTTAATTTAATCAGAAGCGGTTCAATGGCCAAGGAGTAAAGCATACCTGACAAGGGACAACCTTGTCTAATACCCCTACCTACTTTAAAAGGAACGCACAAGTCACCATTTATTTTCAGTATACTTTCAATGTCACTGTACAAAGCTCTAATTTTGTGAATAAAACCAAAGGCTTCTAAAACACAAATTAAATAATCATGCTCAATGCGATCAAAGGCCTTTACTTGGTCAACTAATATAAGGCCAAAATCCAACTTTTGGTTATTCCCAATTTCTAAAATATCTCTTATAAAAGCAATATTGTCATGTATCACCCTCCCTGGCACACAGTAGGTTTGGTCAGGATGAATTACCTCCCCCAAAACCTTAGACAGTCTACCGGCCAACAATTTAGATAGCAGACGATACTCTGCACAGAGGACTGAGACAGGTCTCCATGATCTTATATTGCTGAGATCCCCTTTCTTTGGCAACAGGGTAATCACTGCCCGTCGACAGCTTAGAGGCAACTTTCCCCTAGTCAAGCTATCATTCAATACAAGCAGCAAATCTGCACCAATGACTGGCCAGAAACACTTGTAGAATTCAATGGGCAACCCATCTATGCCTGGTGTCTTGCCACTCTCCATGCTTCGGAGAGCCTCCTGCAATTCCTCTAAGGTCAAAGCCTTACAGATGTTCACATTGGCTTCACTAGACACTTTTGGGAAATTCTCAAGAAAGTCATGATTAAAAACCTGCTCACTGGGTAGTTCACTCCTAAAAAGTTCTTTATAAAAATTGACCGCTCGCTTTCGAATTTCTCTTTTATCAGTCAAGAGTGCTCCGTCCTCTGATTTTAAGGAATGCAGCAGCCTTTTTTGGCCATTCTTCCGCTCTAGACTGAAAAAGAACTTAGACAAGGCATCCATCTGTTCGGCATTTTGAAACCGTGATCTGACCAAAGCACCTTGAGCAGGGATATCTAGTAAGTCCGCCATTATTTTTTTTTTCAAATTCAACTTTGTTATAATATCCTGGTTGCTTGACTGGCCTACTAAATCTTGGAGCTCCATTATATCCTTTTCCAAGAGTTTAATATTTTGAGCTATGTCTCTGGTCACATTGGAAGTATACTGTTGACATAGTTGTTTTATTTTGGTTTTGGCCATATCCCACCACTGCTGAACAGATTGAAAAGAAGACTTCAGAGGACTAAAATCATTCCAAAAAAAAGTAAAAACCTCTCTAAAATGGGCATCATTTAAAAGGCTAGAATTAAAATGCCAGTACGCACTCTTAGGCTTAATGTTATTAATAAATAATTTGCTAAGAACCATACAATGATCTGAAAACCCAACTGGAAAAATAAAACAACCTCTATAAAAGCTCAGTTGATGTTTAAAACCATAAAATCTGTCTAATCTTCCCAAAGATATTCTGTTGCCATAAGTATGTACCCATGTATACTGTTTTTGCATATGATGGAAATTATGCCATATGTCAACTAAATCATGTGAGCTTATTAGCTCTGCAAGTCTTTTTTGAGATGGCATATGAGGTTCAACATGATTTCTGTCCAGGCCACTTGCAGTGCAATTAAAATCCCCACCCAACACTAAAATATCATCAGAATCGCAATTTCTAAGGGTGCTTTCTAGAGTCTGCAAAAAAATCATGCTATCTATGGCCCTGGTTGGAGCATAAACACATATAAAAACAAAACATTTTTTCTCTACCTGAGCTTTTACTTTTAGAAGTCTTCCACAGACTACTTCCTCAACCTGATAAGTGGTAGGCATAAATTTTTTTTAAAAAAAGAATAGCAACACCTCCACTAGTGGAGTTATTGTGACTTAAAATGGGAAAACCTTCAAACTCTCTTTCCCAGTCTAGACTGTTCCTTATATCAGTGTGGGTTTCTTGTGCAAAACCAACATCAATCTTCTTTTGTTTGAACAATTCAAAAAAACGTGCTCTTTTAGCACGGTCCCTTGCACCATTTAAATTTAGTGAGGCAATATGCAACTCACTCATGAGTTGGAAAAATAAGAAAAACTTAAACATTCTGTAAGTTAGCTGAGGCAATTTTTGACTGTTTTTAACCATTGAGATCTAACAAAGCTCTTAGCTTAGTTAGAATTTTCTTTAAACGATAGACCTCAGTGTTTTCAAAAACTCCATCTGCCATGTAGGTTTTCACTTTCTGCATAAATTGCTCAACGTCAGGGAAAAACTCATCGATTTGGACATGTCGTATAAACTTCGTCTTCGCAAGAAACATTTTGATTTCATTTAATTCATAGGAATGACTTGGATAACCACTTTGGCGTAAGGTGCAGTGCACACTACAGTCAGACACCTCGCCCTCACTTTCAACATCAGTAGTAGTGGAATGTAGTTCAATTAAACTATTCTTCTTTGCCTGACGTCGGGGACGCGCCTTCCCCTTCCTTTTATTGGGAACTTTAAACTCCTCATCGTTAAAGGTGAGCGACCCATCTTCTGCCACAACTGGGGTAAGAACTTCACTCTCTTGCGAATTAACCTCACTCATTTCTGCATCAATGTTGACTTGCTCACTCACTGATTCAGCTGAAACTACCGGATCAGTGGGTGCGACATCAGCTGTTTCAGCTTCAGTTTGCACTTGTGGCACGGGTGGATTTTCTGCCCCCTCACCACCTCCTTCGGTTTGCAAGTCACTCTGAGACGCATGTCCAGCATCATTGTTACTTTCTGGTCGCTTTTTAGGACAAGAACGTACCATATGCCAGTTTCCCCACAGCCAAAACATCTCATAATATGGGTAGTTGCATATACACCATAATTGACACCATCCACCTTGATATTGATGACCAAATCCAAGTCACGGTTCCCCTCAACAATCATAAAAACAAAGCCCCGAAAGGACACGACATGTTTTAAAAGTGGCGATTTGCTAGCTATTCCAATCTTTTTTACTGATGAAACAACTTTGCCATGCCTAGATAATGATTCAAGCAACACTTCGTCTTTTATAAAAGGCAGAACGTTGGAAATAATAACCTTCTTCGAAGGTGTTGCCAACGGAGTTACAGGAATAAATTCACCATTTACTCCAATGCCTCTTTCAACCAAAATGTTTACAAATTCAGTCTTTGCAAGGAACACAACAACTGCTTTATTCATACGTGCGGCAGACACTATATTTTCATGCCCAATGATTTTCCCGATTGCCAAACTGCAATCCTCTACACTATCAGAGGAAATTATCCTAATTCCGTGTTGCCGCGTTAAAGTTTCAAACCTCTCCGCGCCTGAAGCCGTCATGCTTCCGACACAGGGGAGCAGACGCTCAAGCTTGGGAGGAAAAACTAAACTCAAAAAACAAACTCTACACTATACTAGCCACAATCTACAAAAAAACAACCATAAGAAAAGAAAAAATACCGAGAAAAAGTTAGAAAATAGAGAGAAAGGGTGCGAAGCACCCAAACCACTCACTCACACACGCTCCGCAGCTCCACCCACTCACTCACGCATGCGCACAATGAGAGAGAGAGAGAGAGACTTGTGGTCCCCTACGTGTGTTCAAGTCCCTGGACCAGCAGGAATGGCTGAAGTGTCCTTGACCAAGGCACCTAACCCCCAACTGCTCCCCAGACTGCTCTGGGTATGTTGTACGTCGCTCTGGATAAGAGCGTCTGCTAAATGCCCATAATGTAATGTAATGCATGTGTGAGTGAGTGAGAGAGAGTTGGAGGCACTGAAAAGTGCATTGCGAAAATAAAATGCACCTGCATTACGAAGCCTGTCTCCCTGCTCCTTGTTGGTTGAATAAAGAAAGCTGTTGTACTCTGTAAATGCTTTAAAAGGAAGTGTATTGAAGGGGATTTGAATGAAGGCAGGGGGCTTAATGAAAAGAATGGGTATTGAAATTGACATGAAATTAGCTGCTTTATTACGTGGAATCTGCTGGACTGTATCTGGAATTTCAGTTGAATTAATTTTCTTTCTGAAAGAACCACAAAGCTTACAAGCTGCATCAACTTAAACAAGGAAAGAACAGTCTAGATGAGTTACATTTATTTTTGTCCTGATATATAATGGTTAAACAATACAGATGCAGACTTTCATAGTATGCTTTTTATTTATGGTTGTTCCCCCGAATTCTAAAAAGTGTGTTTTTCTTTTTTGTTTAAGTTTAATCCCTTTTCATACTCAGGCCTATCTTTTTCCCCTGATAGAAAATATGAAAAAAAAAAAGAGACAGAAATAACTGCATAGCTTACTCATGTCATGGTCCTTGTTAAAACTATGAGGGCTAATTAATCTGAAAGACTTTGTGAGCCTTTTTTTTTAAAACAGTAACTGCCTGCATATGTGAAGACATCTTGGCATCTGCTTGCTGTACAATCCTGTTCTTTCCAATGCTTTTGACACATGTTCCAGTGCAGAGCCTGCCATACACACTACCAGGGGAACAGTGTCATATATTCCTACACTGAAAGACATTAGCAGTTTGGAAGTTAGCATTTATAGCTTAATGGCCCTTTGTTTTTGACAAAAAAAAAAAGATTTTTGGTAAATGCATTGTAAAGATTTGCAGCAAAGCAGCATCACTTGTTCCAGTCAGGTTCAATATTTCTGAGTCCACTTCCAAGAACTGTACTGTTTGAAAAGGCAACTCACATTTTTTCAAACGTTGGAAAATCTGGAGCATTACATAGAACACTATTTTTAACACACACACACACACACACACACACTATATATATATATATATATATATATATATATATATATATATATATATATATATATATATATATATATAACTTACTATTCACACAATCATTTGATTATTATGAAACCTAAAAACAAGAAGACATGATCACTATTCCCTGCCACAAGCATTTTACGAAGACCTCTTAACGCTTACGATTTTATAAGCCCATTGCTTTAATATTGACTTATGATGTCATAAGTGCTATGACGCCTTCATAAAACGCTACCCAGCTTTCTTCAGTAGTACAAGCACACAAAGTTTCATTGATGTAGTTTCTGAGAAAACTTGTCCAGATTGAGTCCACTTGTACAAAGTCCAATAACATAAATCAAGGGCCATAACTCTGAAAATAATAATTTCTTGTAAATGATTTTCGAAATCAGCTTAGATCATGGATGGTAATATGAGCACGCAAAGTTTTATTGATGCAGCTTATGTAGTTTCTGAGAAAACTTGTCCAGATTGAGTCCACTTGTACAAAGTCAAATAACATAAATCAAGGGCAATAACTCTGAAAATACTAGTCAAGTCAAGCTTATTTGTATAGCGCTTTTAACAATAAGCATTGTCGCAAAGCAGCTTTACAGAATTTGAACGACTGAGGGGCGCTAGTGCGCACGCATAGAGTAGACATGTTTTTCATGAGCTCCTGCCAAGTGCAACGTTTATTTTTATATAAAGCACAGTGTAATGAATATTTTGTGAAATACTGTTCATACCACACTTTTAAAAGTTGACCTTTGCATCGTATCCTGCCTTAAAATGACTGATGCTCGAACAAGACGTGAGGCTTCGAAGACTACTAGCACTACCTGCTCAAAGCCAGACTCTTCAAAAAGCATGGCTAAAGGTAATGCTGAAGTGACTAGCATCGAGGCAGACACACTGAGTGCCACTAAATTCACAGATGCCCTACAAGCTTTAAAAGCAGATATATGTGGCAAAATTGATTCTAAAGTGGACTTGCTATCCAGCAGTCTCCGTACCTAAATCATAGCTATTAAAGAGGAGCTTAAATAATAATAATAATAATAATAATAATAATAATAAGTTCAATTTATATAGCGCCTTTCACAAACCCAAGGATGCTTTACACAGGAGATACCAAAAAAAAAAAACACTAGGAAGAATAGTGTTTAAAACCACAAAATACACAAGACATATTTCTAGAATCAGTTTTTAGGGAGAAGAGTTTCATTTCGTATACGTATGGTAGAATCTTTTCTGAATACAATCATTCCTTGTCTTCCATTAAGACACTCTGGGAACAGGATCTTGGGGAGGTGTTTGATGAGGATGTTTGGGAGAGAATCTTGTATTGTGTCCATTCCTCCTCTTTTTGTGCCAGACATGGACTAATACAATTTAAAATTCTCCATTGCACTCACTGGAGTAAGGAGAGGATCTCTAGGATTTACCCTCACATAAACCCCCTCTGTGATCGATGCCAGCAGGCGCCAGACTCCTTAATTCATATGTTTTTAACTTGTCCAACTCTCCATAACTTTTGGACTGAAATTTTCAATACCCTATCTACTATATTGAATGTGCCCTCTGACTGTATCCCAGTAACTATCCTGTTTGGGGTGCTACCTTCTACCCTAGCGGTGCCTAAATTTAAGGCTGACTTTATAGCATTTGCCACTCTATTGGCTAGGAGATTGATCCTACTCAGATGGAAATCCTCCACTCCTCCCACAGTTTATCACTGGCTGAGGGATCTTTTGTCCTATTCCAAGCTAGAGAAGATGAGGGCTACATTGCATGGCTCCACCACTAAATTCTACAAAATATGGAATCCTTTTCTTGAACATTTGAAATCAATTCAGTTCCCCTCTGCCAATCTGTAATCTGTATTGTACTCTTCTAGATGTATGTAATCTTTGTGTGCTATAAGTGGGAATAACATTTAATATACCTTCTGCTGGATCGTGTCATTCAGAACGGTCCCTGTTTTTTTTCCTCTCCCCCCCTTTTTTTCCATTTGTGAGCTTTTAATTGTAATCTGTACTGTGTCTGTAAGTGTGTTTATGTATGTGTAAGTGTATTCATGTCCAAAATTTGACCCAGAATCCAAATACTGAGTCTTAATGGGTTATTCTTTTTGGGTCTTATAATTCTAATTCTGATTTCATGCTGTCGTTTGTAAAACATTCTATACATTGATATCATCATTGTATAATTTTGACTTGAAAAGAAAACCAATAAAAATAATTTGCAAAAAAAAGAATTTGAACGACTGAAAACATGAGCTAATTTTATCCCTAATCTATCCCCAATGAGCAAGCCTGTGGCGATGGTGGCAAGGAAAAACTCCCTCAGATGACATGAGGAAGAAACCTTGAGAGGAACCAGTCTCAAAAGGGAACCCATCCTCATTTGGGCAACAACAGACAACATGACTATAACATTAACAGTTTTAACATGAAGTCAGTTTCGTTGATGTTATAATTCTTCATTGATGGAAACTTGAGTGCAAAACTGTTCATGACAACTGCAGTCCTAAAGTTAGCAAGTCAACTTTAGTCCTCAGCCATAAAAGCATTACTGTAAGAGTCCAGAGCATCTTCCAAGTGTGACTTTCGACTGTCCACATGGGGCCGTCCTCCACAGAAGCGATGCGATGAGACTCCAACCAGACACAGGGCACCAGGATGGATCAGGCAGGTCCAAGGAGCAGAAGAGGTCAGCATCTCGATCCCAGGACCGACATGTAACTCAGAGGGACAGATTTTTTTTAGGGAGGGAGAGAGAGAGAGAAAACAGAGGTTGTTAGGTATGCCTAATGTCACCTCAATAAGTAGGAATAGTATACATATTGCACTGAGTACAAGCAGGGACTCTGGCAACTAACTATGACAGCATAACTAAAAGGGAAGAGCCAGAAGGTAACACAGGCATGAGGGAGCCCCGGGACATAAAGCAGCCAGCCACTATATGCACCGTCAACAAACTCGAGTGAGCAAGTGAGTGGGGGACTGACAGCATCCATACTGTACATCCTAGTTTACCAAAACACTCTATGTCTGAGGACCCTCCAGATCTACACGTTTATCTCATAAACACCATTAACAAAAGGCTTGACTAAACAGATATGTTTTCAGCCTAGACTTAAACGCTGAGACTGTGTTCGATTCCCGAACATTACTTGGAAGGCTGTTCCATAACTGTGGGGCTTTGTAAGAAAAGGCTCTGCCCCCTGATGTAGCCTTCACTATACGAGCATACTTGCCAACCCTCCCGATTTCGGCGGGAGGCTCCCGATTTTAGCCTCCGTCTCCCGCCTCCTGATCATATTTGTTAAAAACTGGATAATCTCCCGGTTTGGGGAAATCCCTACCGCCAAGTTAAAAATACTCCTGATTATGTCCAATCAGAATCGTATTAGAAACACTGCTGACATCAATTGATTTTTAACCAATCAACGAACAGAACGACAGTCACTTCCGTAATGTAGGATTCACCCAGGCTGTCCGACATTTTTTACAAGCAGTCATTCATCATGGCCACTAAACCAAATACCAAACCGCAAAAATATGAATGCAAATACCAGGTTGCATGGGAGAATGAATTTCCATGAATAAGCAAATGTTCGCCCAGCCAAACTGACGCATTTTGCAAGGTAAGCGATTCACTGACTGCACAGGTCAAAGTTTAGAAGTCTGTATGTTTACATCCGGGTCTCGCGAGTTTATTTCAGTTGGAAAATTTTTAACGCTGGGTTGGATGGCCGTAACTATTGAATTTGCTTGATGAGTGTATTTGAATAGTGTGGTAGTGTCTTCGTGCTATTTTTAATTTATGTTTGAAAGTTTTAAGTGAAAGTTTACAAGTGAATTATCTGGAAAGTGATTGATTTTGATAGAGTTTTAAGGTTTTAAGTGAAAGATTACTAGTGAGTGTATTTTGGTAGTGTAGCCAGCAGTTGGCTAGGTTGGGGAAGGGGGGCTTTTATTTTGACAATAGTCAGTCATGGGAGCATAAAGTTTCGTGCCGTAAGGCAAAGTATCGTTTGGTCTCGTTAGTGTTCGCCAGCAACAAATGGCAACACCTGTGCTGGAGTACTCGCCGTGCTACTAGTTGCATTTATTGACTTCAGCAATGCAACGCAACATTATAATCCTCTCAAGTTAAGTCACGTGAGGTGATTAAACCTGTGCCAACCCCAAGATGTAGCGCGTAACTGCGAGGAACCAGAGACGTAACCAGACGTGGGCCTGCGCTGGTGGTGCCTTTGTATTGTTGCCATTGCCAGGTGCAAGTTGCACTGATGGGGGATGGTGTTGCAGTGTCTTGGGTAGGAAACCCTAGCTGAGCTGCATAACGTTATCGCCGCATTATCGTGGAACAGGTACAAACTTTGGAAAGCCCATGCGATGGCGCATTTATAGCGCATGGCTGTTGTATATTTATTGTGGTTATATCTGTTTCAGGAACAGCGGTGCCAGTAGTGTCAATAGTCACTGGTTTGTTTTGTTTCATGTTTTGTTTTGTTTCATTTTTTTTATTAGTTGAATCCCTTTTGATATGTCTGTGAAGATTCTCAATCATCCAGGTCATAGTAAACTGTGGGTGGTAGAAATGGGCAACTGGACTTGCTTGAAAATTCTTGAAAACGTTTCACCTCTCATCCAAAAGGCTTCCTCAGTTCTGTCTGACTAATAGGGAGTATCAGATATTTATCTTCTCCTGGATCAGAATCAGAATCAGAATTCTGATGACCAGCTCATCTAAGGTGTCATTGAGGCATCATGTTGGTGTGGGTCACTGGAGGCTGGGTGTGAATGGTGAGTCATTAGGGTGATCAAAGGATTGCCTGTAAGGGTGATCAATGGCAATCTGACTCTCTCTGTCCTCCTGTGAGTCACCGAAAACAGCTGGGTCCTGGCGTACACCCAGCCATATGGGAAGAGTGTCCAAGACCGCCTTGTAGATGTTTGACAAATGATGTCTTAGACCCCCACCTCTGTTCAGTGATGGCCATTCCAGGTTGACAAAAATGGCTTCTTTAAAGGGATAGTTCGGGATTTTTGACATGAATCTGTATGGCATCCCCATCAATAGTGTCGTGCAAACACACTGACTTACCCCTGACAGCATCCTGTGAGTCCAGTTTTTGTCCAGTTTTGGTCCAGACGAAAGTAGTCCGGCAAGTTTGTTGGGGTCATGAAAGTAAAACGTTTTTCGTCTCAAAACAGTATGTGTTCAAAAGAGTGATATATTTGCATCACAAAACCGTTGCCAAATAAAAAGTCAGACCTCGAAATCGCTTGGCACTATTTTCTCTCCCTTCTTATCACTGCGCACTGCCGGCTTCATCCAGCTGCGGCTCCAGCTTCAAGGATAAGCTGGAGCCGCATAAGTAGGAGTCCCGGCGGGTGGTTTGTATTCGATTCGTTTATATCCCGACATTGTTAGCTGTCAGATTTATGTTCATGGACCCGGTAAGCTGGTAAATAATATTTATTATTTTTTTTTCTTTACCAAATTCTAACAGAAAACGAGAGCGCCCGAAAGGGAAAGCTGAGCCGAGCCGCCTCACGGCTGTAATGCAAATTGCTTTCCTCCTCAGTATACAAGTGCGCTTCCATGTCAGGGAAAAAGAAACTACCACTGCTGCCTATGTAGTGCCCTATTTATACAAATAGGAGTCATTCAGGATTCAGCCATGTTTTTGCTCCGTGTCATGGCTGAATCCTGAATGACTCCTATTTGTATAAATAGGGCACTACATAGGCAGCAGTGGTAGTTTCTTTTTCCCTGACATGGAAGCGCACTTGTATACTGAGGAGGAAAGCAATTTGCATTACAGCCGTGAGGCGGCTCGGCTCAGCTTTCCCTTTCGGGCGCTCTTGTTTTCTGTTAGAATTTGGTAAAGAAAAAAAAAATATTATTTACCAGCTTACCGGGTCCATGAACATAAATCTGACAGCTAACAAGGTCGGGATATAAACGAATCGAATACAAACCACCCGCCGGGACTCCTACTTATGCGGCTCCAGCTTATCCTTGAAGCTGGAGCCGCAGCTGGATGAAGCCGGCAGTGCGCAGTGATAAGAAGGGAGAGAAAATAGTGCCAAGCGATTTCGAGGTCTGACTTTTTATTTGGCAATGGTTTTGTGATGCAAATATATCACTCTTTTGAACACATACTGTTTTGAGACGAAAAACGTTTTACTTTCGTGACCCCAACAAACTTGCCGGACTACTTTCATCTGGACCAAAACTGGACAAGAACTGGACTCACAGGATGCTGTCAGGGGTAAGTCAGTGTGTTTGCATGACACTGTTGATGGGGATGCCATACAGATTCATGTCAAAAATCCCGAACTATCCCTTTAACTCCTCGCTCATACCAACGATCCTCTCTGGCTAAAATGCGTATGTTACAATCCTGAAATGAGTGTCCTTTGTTGTTAAGATGAATGTAGACAGCGAAGTCCTGGCCTGAGGAGCTGGTTCTCCTGTGTTGGGCCAAGCGCCTGTATAGCGGTTGTTTTGTCTCCCCAATATACGAATCCGTGCAATCATCACTGCACTGAATTGCATACACTATGTTGTCCTGTTTGTGTCTGGGTATTCTGTCCTTAGGGTGGACCAGTTTCTGCTTCAGGGTGTTACTGGGTCTGAAATGTACCAGAATGTTGTGTTTGTAGAAGATCCTCCTGAGTTTCTCGGATAGACCAGAAATGTAGGGAATGACAATGTTCTTGTGTTTGTTCCTGTTATCATCCTTGTCAGTTATGTTCCTTTTTATGCTCTTTAGGAAAGCCCAGTTGGGATAACCGCAATTCTGAAGTGCTTTCTTGATATGATTCTGCTCCTTCTTTTTTCCCTCTAATGTTGTAGGAATGTTCTGAGCCCTGTGTTGCAAGGTCTTAATGACCCCCAATTTATGTTCCAGTGGGTGGCGAGAGTCGAAAAGTAGGTACTGGTCTGTGTGTGTGGGTTTCCGGTAGACCTTGATACTAAGGCTTCTGTCTTGTCTAATGTGTACATCACAATCCAAGAAGGCTAGATTATTCCCACTGACATCCTCCCGAGTGAAGTTGATGTTGCTATCCACTGCATTGATGTGTTTCGAGAAAGCTTCCACCTCATGGATTTTGATTTTAACCCAGGTATCATCCACGTATCTAAACCAATGGCTGGGAGCAACTCCTGCAAAAGTGGTCAAAGCTGTATGTTCCACTTCCTCCATGTATAAATTGGCCACAATAGGGGACACTGGTGATCCCATGGTGCATCCATGTTTCTGTCTGTAGAAACTTTCATTAAACTGGAAATAAGTGGTAGTCAGGCAGAGGTCAAGCAGGGTGCAAATCTGATCCGTGATGAGTTTCATTCTATCCAGTAAGGAGCTATCCTGAAGGAGTCGTTTTCTTACAGATCCGACTGCTTCTGTGGTGGGAATGCAGGTGAACAGAGAAGTGACATCGTAGGAAACCATGGTTTCATCTGAAACCACCTCCTCCGGCAAGACAGAAGGGCTGACTTGGAGGAAGAAATCTGACCAGGCTACACAACCAGACATAGAAATCTGTGGTTGGTAGAAGAGAGCAACTGGACTTGCTTGAAAAGTCTTGAAGACGTTTCGCCTCTCGTCCGAAAGGCATCATCAGTTCTGTCTGTCTAATAGGGAGTATCAAGTATTTATCCTCTCATGGATCATAATAGAATCCAAATCAGAATGCTGATGGCTGCATTGAAGGTGGCTGATAGATGTCATAGACACCCACCTCTGTTCAGTGATGGTCGTTCCAGGCTGACAAAATTGAACGATCCTCTCTGGCTAAGATGTCTGCCAGTTTTCTGGAAGTCCTCTCATACTCCCGCACTAGTCGAAGGGAACTCATCCCAAAGTGTGTAGAAACATATCTGTGAAGATACTCAGTTGTCCAGGTACATAGTAATCTGTGGTTGGTAGAAGAGAGCAACTGGACTTGCTTGAAAAGTCTTGAAGACGTTTC
Organism: Neoarius graeffei; assembly: GCF_027579695.1. Classification (NCBI taxonomy): domain Eukaryota; kingdom Metazoa; phylum Chordata; class Actinopteri; order Siluriformes; family Ariidae; genus Neoarius; species Neoarius graeffei. The sequence goes on from NC_083593.1 coordinate 18,338,766, forward strand.
GCCTCTCGTCCGAAAGGCATCATCAGTTCTGTCTGTCTAATAGGGAGTATCAAGTATTTATCCTCTCATGGATCATAATAGAATCCAAATCAGAATGCTGATGGCTGCATTGAAGGTGGCTGATAGATGTCATAGACACCCACCTCTGTTCAGTGATGGTCGTTCCAGGCTGACAAAATTGAACGATCCTCTCTGGCTAAGATGTCTGCCAGTTTTCTGGAAGTCCTCTCATACTCCCGCACTAGTCGAAGGGAACTCATCCCAAAGTGTGTAGAAACATATCTGTGAAGATACTCAGTTGTCCAGGTACATAGTAATCTGTGGTTGGTAGAAGAGAGCAACTGGACTTGCTTGAAAAGTCTTGAAGACGTTTCGCCTCTCGTCCGAAAGGCATCATCAGTTCTGTCTGTCTAATAGGGAGTATCAAGTATTTATCCTCTCATGGATCATAATAGAATCCAAATCAGAATGCTGATGGCTGCATTGAAGGTGGCTGATAGATGTCATAGACACCCACCTCTGTTCAGTGATGGTCGTTCCAGGCTGACAAAATTGAACGATCCTCTCTGGCTAAGATGTCTGCCAGTTTTCTGGAAGTCCTCTCATACTCCTGCACTAGTCGAAGGGAACTCATCCCAAAGTGTGTAGAAACATATCTGTGAAGATACTCAGTCGTCCAGGTACATAGTAATCTGTGGTTGGTAGAAGAGAGCAACTGGACTTGCTTGAAAAGTCTGGACTTGCTTGAAAAACCAGACATAGAAGAGAAATGGGTGAAGAACTTATCCGACAGGGTACTCACCCAACCAGAGAGAGAGGTCTTATCCAAGGGTCTTAACTTTGCAGTTTCACCTGAGCGGATACCGGTAGTAGAACTCATCACAGCCACAGAGACAGCCATCAGGAACAACAACCTGACCAACACGGAGTCAGAACAACTTAGACTGAAGATATCAGCTGCTTTATCCAGTGCGAAAGCACCCCCCTCCAACCTCACCAGCCAAGAAAGGAGGGCTCTTACAGTGCTTCAAAGAGACCGGAACATCACCATCCTTCCTGCTGACAAAGGGAGATGCACAGTGGTGCTAAACACAGCGGACTACCACTCCAGGATGACCAGTCTCCTCAGTGATACAACCACTTATGAAACATTGAGGAGGGACCCCACAAGTGGTTACAAAAGGAAAGTTGTTAGCTGTTTGCAACAAATAGAAAAGGACCAAGCCATCAACCGATCTCTTTACTACAGATTGTACCCTGGGGAAGCCATGCCTCTCATATACGGACTCCCCGAGATTCACAAAGAAGGAGCTCCTCTCAGACCTATTATCAGCAGTATAAACTCGGTCACATATAACATTGCTAAACACCTAGCCACCATCTTGGCTCCTCTAGTTGGGAATACACCATATCATGTCAAAAATTCCCAAGATTTTGCTTCTAAAGTTGCAGACCTCAAACTAGATTCAGATGAAACCATGGTTTCCTACGACTTCTCTGTTCACCTGCATTCCCACCACAGAAGCAGTCGGATCTGTAAGAAAACGACTCCTTCAGGATAGCTCCTTACTGGATAGAACGAAACTCAGCACGGATCAGATTTGCACCCTGCTTGACCTCTGCCTGACTACCACTTATTTCCAGTTTAATGAAAGTTTCTACAGACAGAAGCATGGATGCACCATGGGATCACCAGTGTCCCCTATTGTGGCCAATTTATACATGGAGGAAGTGGAACATATACAGTGGTGCTTGAAAGTTTGTGAACCCTTTAGAATTTTCTATATTTCTGCATAAATACGACCTAAAACATCATTGGATTTTCACACAAGCCCTAAAAGTAGATAAAGAGAACCCAGGTCATTTATTTATTGAGGAAAATGATCCAATATTACATATCTGTAAGTGGCAAAAGTATGTGAACCTTTGCTTTCAGTATCTGGTGTGACACCCTTGTGCAGCAATAACTGCAACTAAACACTTCCGGTAACTGTTGATCAGTCCTGCACACCGGCATGGAGGAATTTTAGCCCATTCCTCCATACAGAACAGCTTCAACTCTGGGATGTTGGTGGGTTTCCTCACATGAACTGCTCGCTTCAGGTCCTTCCACAACATTTCGATTGGATTAAGGTCAGGACTTTGATTTGGCCATTCCAAAATATGAACTTTATTCTTTTTTAACCATTCTTTGCTAGAACAACTTGTGTGCTTAGGGTCGTTGTCTTGCTGCATGACCCACCTTCTCTTGAGATTCAGTTCATGGACAGATGTCCTGACATTTTCCTTTAGAATTCACTGGTATAATTCAGAATTCATTGTTCCATCAATGATGGCAAGCCATCCTGGCCCAGATGCAGCAAAACAGGCCCAAACCATGATACTACCACCACCATGTTTCACAGATGGGATAAGGTTCTTATGCTGGAATGTAGTGTTTTCCTTTCTCCAAATATAACACTTCTCATTTAAACCAAAAAGTTCTATTTTGGTTTCATCCGTCCACAAAACATTTTTCTAATAGCCTTCTGGATTGTCCATGTGATCTTTAGCAAACTGAAGATGAGCAGCAATGTTCTTTTTGGAGAGCAGTAGCTTTCTCCTTGCAACCCTGCGATGCACACCATTGTTGTTCAGTGTTCTCCTGATCGTGGACTCATGAACATTAACATTAGCCAATGTGAGAGAGGCCTTCAGTTGCTTAGAAGTTACCCTGGGGTCCTTTGTGGCCTCGCCGACGATTATACACGTCTTGCTCTTGGAGTGATCTTTGTTGGTCGACCACTCCTGGGGAGGGTAACAATGGTCTTGAATTTCCTCCATTTGTACACAATCTGTCTGACTGTGGATTGGTGGAGTCCAAACTCTTTAGAGATGGTTTTGTAACCTTTTCCAGCCTGACGAGCATCAACAATGCTTTTCTGAGGTCCTCAGAAATCTCTTTTGTTCGTGCCATGATACACTTCCACAAACATGTGTTGTGAAGATCAGACTTTGATAGATCCCTGTTCTTTAAATAAAACAGGGTGCCCACTCACACCTGATTGTTATCCCATTGATTGAAAACACCTGACTCTAATTTCACCTTCAAATTTACTGCTAATCCTAGAGTTTCACATACTTTTGCCACTCACAGATATGTAATATTGGATCATTTTCCTCAATAAATAAATGACCAAGTATAATATTTTTGTCTCATTTGTTTAACTGGGTTCTCTTTATCTACTTTTAGGACTTGTGTGAAAATCTAATGATGTTTTAGGTCATATTTATGCAGAAATATAGAAAATTCTAAAGGGTTCACAAACTTTCAAGCACCACTGTAGCTTTGACCACTTTTGCAGGAGTTGCTCCCAGCCATTGGTTTAGATACATGGATGATACCTGGGTTAAAATCAAAATCCATGAGGTGGAAGCTTTCTTGAAACACATCAATGCAGTGGATAGCAACATCAACTTCACTCGGGAGGATGTCAGTGGGAATAATCTAGCCTTCTTGGATTGTGATGTACACATTAGACAAGACAGAAGCCTTAGTATCAAGGTCTACCGGAAACCCACACACACAGACCAGTACCTACTTTTCGACTTTCACCACCCACTGGAACATAAATTGGGGGTCATTAGGACCTTGCAACACAGGGCTCAGAACATTCCTACAACATTAGAGGGAAAAGAGAAGGAGCAGAATCATATCAAGAAAGTACTTCAGAATTGCGGTTATCCCAACTGGGCTTTCCTAAAGAGCATAAAAAGGAACATAACTGATAAGGATGATAACAGGAACAAACGCAAGAACATTGTCATTCCCTACATTTCTGGTCTATCCGAGAAACTCAGGAGGATCTTCTACAAACACAACATTCTGGTACATTTCAGACCCAGTAACACCCTGAAGCAGAAACTGGTCTACCCTAAGGACAGAATACCCAGACACAAACAGGACAACGTAGTGTATGCAATTCAGTGCAGTGATGATTGCACGGATTCGTATATTGGGGAGACGAAACAACTGCTATACAGGCGCTTGGCCCAACACAGGAGAGCCAGCTCCTCAGGCCAGGACTCGGCTGTCTACATTCATCTTAACAACAAAGGACACTCTGGGTGGTAGAAATGGGCAACTGGACTTGCTTGAAAATTCTTGAAAACATTTCACCTCTTGTCCAAAAGGCTTCCTCAGTTCTGTCTGAACTGAGGAAGCCTTTTGGATGAGAGGTGAAACGTTTTCAAGAATTTTCAAGCAAGTCCAGTTGCCCATTTCTACCACCCACAGTTTACTATGACCTGGATGATTGAGAATCTTCACGAACAAAGGACACTCATTTCAGGATTGTAACATATGCATTTTAGCCAGAGTAGACCCCGAAGCCATTTGTTTTCAGGATAATGGCTGGCTGATGAAATTATTGGCTGGCTAGCTGACTCAGCCAAAACCTTAATGGCTGCTGCAGCCACCAAAATGTTTATGGCTACAAATGGCTGATACTGGACGTCACTGTGTGGCATATATCTGGGCGAACGGATCAAACAAATGGGGGGAATAAATAGCAAATTACCACAGGTCCCCTGGTCTCTTACTTCATTGTAAATATAAATCTAGTAAGATTGTAGTTAAATGCTAATAATAAGCTAATCTGGATTGTTCAAGGAAGGCATCTAGCTATCTACTCTCACTAGCAATGACCAGTGAAGGACTGGCAGCTATCTTACTATGATGAAAGTAGAGTGGTGGAGTACTTTTTTTTTATCAATCTCGAAGTATGTGAAACAAACAAACAAACAAACAAAAAAAATACCTTTACACTTTCTCTCAGCAGCGGCAAAGAATGCAGCCATCTCGTCGATATCGGAGTCGATTGATGCTCTGGGTGGGTTCCCGGGTTCCCCAGTGTATCGTGGTAATGGTGTGAGGGGCGGGAAGCCAGACAGGTAGTCACAACGGCAAGCTTGTGGTGGCTCTCTGTGCTGTGATATCAGTTCTAAATCTCTACAGTGTATGCCTATACGTCTCTATTGTGTTACTACTAGTGTGTACAGTTGATCATGTTTGTGTCACTTTTCTTGTAGCTCATGATGTGGATAAACCCATTATTTGATGTACACAATTCTTAGTGGCTCAGCCAAATTTTATTAGATAGCGGCTCAAATTGGCTTACAAAATTATTGGCTGGCGGCGGCTCAAATTCTAAATGGCGGTTTTAGCGGCGCCTGGCGGCGGCTTCGGGGTCTAAGCCAGAGAGGATCGTTGGTATGAGCGAGGAGTTAAAGAAGCCATTTTTGTCAACCTGGAACGGCCATCACTGAACAGAGGTGGGGGTCTAAGACATCATTTGTCAAACATCTACAAGGCGGTCTTGGACACTCTTCCCATATGGCTGGGTGTACGCCAGGACCCAGCTGTTTTCGGTGACTCACAGGAGGACAGAGAGAGTCAGATTGCCATTGATCACCCTAACAGGCAATCCTTTGATCACCCTAATGACTCACCATTCACACCCAGCCTCCAGTGACCCACACCAACATGATGCCTCAATGACACCTTAGATGAGCTGGTCATCAGAATTCTGATTCTGATTCTGATCCAGGAGAAGATAAATATCTGATACTCCCTATTAGTCAGACAGAACTGAGGAAGCCTTTTGGACGAGAGGTGGAATGTTTTCAAGAATTTTCAAGCAAGTCCAGTTGCCCATTTCTACCACCCACAGATCCCTTTTGATATTTTTTATACTGAGTGTCCATCTCCACTATGCGTAATCTAACCAGGTCCATTTAGACAGAACATATTCCATATGGGAGATCATACAGCTTGTTCATATGAGTCTGTGGCTGAGTTGTAGTGGCTTAATTGACAGTAGATTTTCATAGCCTTCGTGTATCTGTTGGGGCTTGCCCCTGCGCTTAGGCTGGTAGGCCCATTATTCAAGCATACATGTCAACCTATACGGAATGTCTGTATTTTATACGGATTTGATTCAATAAACGTAGTACATAAGCAGATAAATAAAGTTATACGGATTCTTTAAAAAAACTTCAATATTTATTTAGAGCTATAATCAATTCCCACGATGATAAAAGAGCGCATAACATTTACAAACGTACTGTACACCACAGACAGCCAGTAAAGAGTCTTATGAAATCACACTGTAGTGGTTCTTATGGAGGGGTGGAGCACAGAGGACGGCAGGACAGAGATCAGGTTCAACAAATAGTTTTATTGTTACACTTTTCAGTCTAACACAATATGTTTGGCACAGACACACGCGCGCACACACACATCAGGTGTCTGGTTCGGGAGAGATCTCCTCTGCTCTCGCTCTCCCTCCCTAAATAGGGCGCGGTCACTGGGAAGACACACAAACAGGTTAATTGCTCTCAGGTGTAGTGATTCTGCCACTCACCTTCCCTGACTCCACCCTCCTGTCACAGACCGGCACTTGACCACGCCCCCGCTGCCACATACCCCCACCGCCCGACTCAGGCCGGGCAGCCGTCCAGCCCGCAGCCGACTCCCCCCCCCCCCCCTTGATGGGAGAGGAAGTCCGCCACGACCATCTGCGCCCCCAGCCTGTGGACCACCTTGAAATTAAAGGGTTGGAGTGCCAGATACCAATGGGTGATCCGCGCGTTGGCATCTTTCATGCGGTGGAGCCACTGGAGGGGCGCGTGGTCCGAACAGAGGGTGAAAGGGCACCCCAGCAGGTAGTAACGGAGGGCGAGGACCGCCCACTTGATCGCCAGACACTCCTTTTCAATGGTGCTGTAGCGCCCCTCACGCACTGACAGCTTCCTACTGATGTAGAGGATGGGGCGGTCCTCCCCCTCCACCTTCTGGGACAAAACTGCCCCCAGCCCTCTGTCCGACACATCGGTCTGTAACACAAAAGGGAGAGCAAAGTCAGGGGAGTGTAAAAGTGGCCCCCCACACAGTGCAGCCTTTACCTCTGAAAAAGCCCACTGGCATTGCTCCGTCCACTGGACCGTATCTGGTGCCCCTTTTTTAGTGAGATCAGTCAGCGGGCTGGTGACGTCCGAATAATTAGGGATAAACCTACGGTAATAGCCAGCCAGCCCCAGGAACTGTCTCACCCCCTTTTTGGTCTTGGGCCTCGGGCAGGCCGCAATCGCTGCCGTCTTATTAATTTGAGGACGCACCTGCCCATTGCCCAAGTGGAAGCCCAGATAACGTACTTCCACCCGCCCAATCGCACACTTCTTTGGGTTAGCTGTGAGCCCTGCTCGCCTCAGCGACCTAAGGACGGCCCTCAGATGTTCAAGGTGCCTTGGCCAGTCATTACTATAGATGATTATATCATCTAGATACGCGGCCGCATAGGTGGCGTGGGGGCGGAGGACCCTATCCATCAGCCACTGAAACGTCGCGGGTGTCCCAAACAGCCCAAACGGAAGTGTGACGAATTGGTGTAAACCAAATGGTGTGGAAAAGGCCGTTTTTTCTCGGGATAGTGGAGTCAAGGGGATCTGCCAATATCCCTTCGTCAAATCCAGTGTCGAATAAAAGCGAGCCGTGCCTAGTCGATCGAGCAACTCATCAATACGAGGCATTGGGTACGCGTCGAATTTAGACACCGCGTTGACTTTTCTATAGTCCACACAGAACCGGACTGACCCGTCGGCCTTAAGTACCAAGACCACCGGGCTGCTCCAGTCACTGTGGGACTCCTCGACGATGCCCATTTCGAGCATGGTCTGAAGTTCTTCCCGAACCACCTTTTTTTTGTGTTCGGGTAGCCTGTAAGGGCGGCTACGCACTACCACCCCCGGGGGTGTCTCTATGTGGTGCTCTATGAGGTTAGTGCGACCAGGCAGGGGCGAGAACACATCCGAAAACTCGGTCTGCAACTGGGCGACCTCCGTGAGTTGGGTCAGGGAGAGGTGGTCTCCACAGGGGACCAGAGAGGTATGTGATGCCAATGTCCCTTTTTGAACCTCCGGCCCCAGCTCCGCCTTCTCTGGAACCACCGACACCAACACCACGGGGACCTCCTCGTTCCAGAGTTTAAGGAGATTGAGGTGGTAAATCTGTAGCGCCCCACCCCTGTCCGTTCGCCTCACCTCATAGTCGATGTCCCCGACTCGCCGTGTGACCTCAAAGGGTCCTTGCCACTTGGCGATCAATTTGGAGCTCGATGTGGGCAACAGTACGAGTACCTTATCTCCCGGTGTGAACTCTCTAAGGCGCGTACCCTTGTTGTACAGGCGGGCTTGCTGTTCCTGGGCCTGCCGCAAATTCTCCTGAGTTAGGTGGGTGAGTGTGTGGAGTTTTGCGCGCAGGTCCATAACGTACTGAATTTCGTTCTTGCTTTGTGAAGGTCCCTCCTCCCAATTTTCCCGCAGCACGTCCAGGACGCCGCGCGGCTTACGCCCATATAATAATTCGAACGGGGAGAACCCCGTGGAGGCTTGGGGAACCTCTCGCACTGAGTACAACAAGGGTTCGAGCCACTTATCCCAATTACGTGCATCCTCACTTACGAATTTTTTAATAATATTTTTGAGGGTGCGGTTGAACCGTTCCATTAAACCGTCCGTTTGTGGGTGATGCACACTGGTGCGGATCGGCTTAATCCCCAATAACCCATACAGTTTGCGCAGTGTTCGTGACATAAACGTAGTGCCTTGATCAGTCAGAATCTCTTTCGGGATTCCAACTCGGGAGATGACGCGGAAGAGCGCCTCTGCAATACTGCGTGCTGAGATATTGCGCAGAGGCACGGCTTCCGGGCATCGCGTTGCATAGTCCACCAGAACTAATATAAAGCGGTACCCTCATGCTGACCGATCTAATGGCCTGACGAGATCCATCCCAATTCTCTCAAATGGGGTCTCGATTAATGGAAGAGGGCGCAAAGGCGCTTTTGGAATGGCCGCTGGATTTACTAACTGGCATTCGCGGCATGCTGTACACCACCTACGGACATCGCCGCGAATCCCCGGCCAATAGAATCGGGCCATTATTCGGGCTAGTGCTTTATCCTGCCCCAAGTGTCCAGCCATGGGATTAAAGTGAGCCGCCTGGAATACCAATTCCCGGCGGCTCTTCGGAATTAAAAGCTGCGTGACTCGCTCTTTAGTTTGAGTGTCCTGCGTCACTCGGTATAATCTATCCTTCATAATCGCGAAGTAGGGGAAGGACGGGGTGGCGTTCGGCTGGAGCGTTTGACCATCGATTACTCTCACTTGGTCAAACGCATGCCGCAGAGTCTCGTCTCGCGAGTGCTCTAATGGGAAATCCGCGAGGGATTCCCCAATAGAGAGAGGAGGAGCCGGCAGCTCCTCACTCTGACGCGGAGATGACGTAGATGGCTCTGTGACAGCTGCTCCCGCCAAAGCAATACCGGGACCTCCCCCTGTCAAATGGCAGGACCCACTCTTGACTAGGCATGTCATTAAACCCCGAAATCCCAGCCAATCAGTCCCCAAAATTAAAGAGTGGGTAAGGCGAGGATTAACCGCCGCCTTCACTATAAATTTTTCCCCTCTGAAAATAATGTGGACCGACACCAAAGGGTAGCGGTGAACATCCCCGTGCACACACAACACCTTCACCCCTTGTGATCCCCCCAATGCCTCATCTTGAACCAGGCTTTGGCGAATTGAGGTCTGATTACAACCAGAATCCACCAACGCCTGATATGTAGCCCCTTGGATACTCACCGGTATGCGATACGCTCCGGCCCGATCGAGGGCGGCCTCTGGCGCGTCGGGGATCCGAACCACCGCGCCCACCTCCATCGCCGTGCACTGCTGTTGAAGGTGGCCCGGCTCCCTGCAGCGCCAGCAAATCGGCCCGGGCTTTCCCTCTGCACCGGTGATCTGGGGCTCACTCACCTGAGGTGGGGGAGAGACAGACACAGAAGGGAGAAACTGGAGGGCACCGCGGGTGCGGCGGGCCGGCTGGGGTGGTGCCGGCCCCCGCCTCCGCGGTGGGGGAACAGGGAGAGGACAGGACACAGGAGGAGGGGGAGAGAGAGAGATAGAAGAGAAGATGCCATCTGCTGTCCTGCCGCCGGGACAGCCGCCAAATGGTCCTCCGCCAGCTCGACTGCCCGATCCAGCGACGCCGGGCGGTGGCACCGGACCCACTCTGCAGTTCCTGCCGGCAAGCGAGCGACGAACTGTTCCAGTACCACCTGGTCGATGATTCCCTCAGCGTTGCGGTTGTCGGCCCTCAGCCACCGCCAGCAGGCGTCCCGGAGCTGCTGGCCAAACGCGAACGGCCGGCCGACTTCCTCCAAGCGCAACACGTGGAAGCGCTGGCGCTGCTGTTCTGGAGTGCGCCCCACGCGCTGGAGGACGGCCCGGCGGAGGTCCGCGTAGGCCAGCCGGCGGTCGGCGGGGAGCTGTAGCGCGGCCAGCTGTGCCTCTCCCGATAGCAGGGGGAGGAGGCGCGCCACGCGCTGCTCCATCGGCCACCCTGAGGCTTCGGCGACTTGCTCGAAGAGCGTGATGAACGCCTTGGGGTCGTCCTGCGGGCCCATCTTGGTGACAGTGAGGGGAGACGGGCCCGCGGTCGGAGCGCTGGTGGACCCCGCCGACGTGAGGAGGTGCCGGAACGCCTCCCGATCTTCCTGTTGGGCCAACACCAGGGCCTCGAACCGCTCTTCTTGCTCCTTTCGGAGGGTGAATAGCGCCTGGTGCTGGCGTTGCTGGGCCGTGGCGAGGGCGTGGACCAGTTCGGCGAACAGGGAGGACTCCATGGGGCTGTTAGGCTGCTGTGCTCCAATTTTCCCAGGTTTCGGCACCACTGCAGCGGTTCTTACGGAGGGGTGGAGCACAGAGGACGGCAGGACAGAGATCAGGTTCAACAAATAGTTTTATTGTTACACTTTTCAGTCTAACACAATATGTTGGGCACAGACACACGCGCACACACACATCAGGTGTCTGGTTCGGGAGAGATCTCCTCTGCTCTCGCTCTCCCTCCCTAAATAGGGCGCGGTCACTGGGAAGACACACAAACAGGTTAATTGCTCTCAGGTGTAGTGATTTTGCCACTCACCTTCCCTGACTCCGCCCTCCTGTCACAGACCGGCGCTTGACCACGCCCCCGCTGCCACACACATGTTATCTTGTGGTAGCAAGACTTCGTTCCACTTTTGATCATGCGCACACCACATTGCGAGAATCCCGCCAACCATGAAGTCATAGACATATAAACATAGACGCCGCCTTCTGTGTAGAATCATACGTCATCCTCGCTGCCATATTGGATGTGGCAAAGTGGAGATTCTTCAACTGTCTCTGGTATAGCCAGGGCTTTGAACCAGTTCAAGGAACGAAAACGAAAACCGGGAACTTTTTGTGTTTCACATGGAACAGAAACGAAACCAGAAACTTTATTATTTTTTATGTTCCAGAACAGAAACGCTTATTAAAAATAACGGTAACTGGTTAATACCGATTTTTATTTTGTTCCTCAAAGCTTCCGTAGCCTACAAATAAAAAAATCATTCTTCTCCTGCGCAAGTTTCTATGACCCGCTGGGGTTCACTTCCTGTGTGACGTTTGCTGACTGAATGGAGAGAGCGGGAGGGTGGACTACTATCACGTCTCCACATCTTAAATAAGAGGTAAATATTGCAGTCTATCGTTATTCAAAAACGTCAATTTCAAACATGATATCAATATATTTGTCCACGTTAATGAGAGGCTTGCGAACATTAAATGACGTTAACCTCTGTTAGCCTATCAATGCATAGGGCCTGACTAGCCTTTGGTAACACACTAAACGAATTCTCTTTCATTTTTGGCACTTTTTCTGTTTGTGTAGATGGGAAGACATACTGAGAATCCAAATCGCCAACATTTGAAATAATAATTGTTTTGAATTATTTCTTGTCTTATTTAATGAAGGTGATAATAGAATTAGCCTACATTTGGCTTAAGCTGGATGAGACAGAGACATAATTTTATAGCCATTTGTTAAACAGCTGACAGGGAACGTAATTAACCATTCCGGGAACGAAATTTTTTTGTTCTAACCGGTTCGGGAACGTCTATTTAATGGTGGAACCCAAAACCGGAAACGTTAAAATTCCATTTTTGTTCGGAACAAACCAATAGGAAAAAAATTCTGGTTCAAAGCCCTGGGTATAGCATCTAGACAGTAGCCAAGAATAAAGATGCCTCATTCATGTGCTGCGTTCAACTGTACCAACAGATTTACTGTCCAAACGAGATCACATGGGATTACCATTCACAGGTGAGACTGGAAAAATACTTTTCATTGTATTTGGTCATTATAACATAATTTTACGAACAGATTTTCCTGACTTTGTGGCTAATATGAAGTCTCACGCATAATAGCCACTCGGTGAAACCTGTCTCCAAACAACGAAGTATTTCCTTCGTAACTACGCTGAAAGCACTTTGTGTTTTTGTCAAACATTGGAGCTTTGTATTCATTCTGAAGGTTTATTGTTATTAATATTGAATAAAAAGTAATTGGGATATATCATTGTTAATTATCATTCAAATTTTAGGTAAATTATTTTAATTTGCATCTTATATGGATTTTATAAGGGAAATACGGATTTTGGAGGTTGGTTATACAGGTCTGATTGACCAAAGGTTGACATGTATGATTCAAGCTTTATGTTACATTAGGGTATGCGAGCCTAGTACTGGTCATTAGGGAGCCTCCTCACCCTGGATTGTTGTGCTTATGGTTTGAGGTGATACTTTGCTTACAGTTTGAACTGGTTTATGCCATCCAATGTGTGTGTGTTTTATATCTTTTGATTTGAATCTCTTTTTTTCTTTGATATTGGTGTGAACTGAATTGGTGAGGTAGAACTCCTAGTGATCACCCTGTTAGTTGCTTACATTCTCTCCTGTGCACTTTAAGTCAAGTTGGGTGCCCTGCCAAACATATCATCAGAGCCTATTGCACACATTTCCTATTGTATTGTCTCTTCTGTGAGAAGAATATTTATCTCTACAGCTTTTAACTATTAAATTAATACACTGTGAACCCCTTCTTTCCATCTCATTGTAGAGATTGGCTACTTTTATATCCTATTGCAACAAAATAAATATTTGAATTGTGTCAGCATTTATCGGTTTCCTGTGTGCCTTACTCTTGCTAACATGAGTTTGAGAGAGTGCATCACACTAGGTTTAAGGTCACAAATGGCGTAGTCACCAGGACTCGAACCTGCGTGGGGAGGCACCTCCGGTTGGCTTAAGGTCCTAGCATATTGGTGGCACTCAGTGGCTTTCTTTTTTTGGTTTGTTGTTATTAAACAAAACAGTGGCTATTGACTGAAGATTGACCAACTTCATGAAGACACAAAGGGTTGACTCTGAAGTAGGCTGGCCTGCAAGATTTTTTTCCCTTTGCATCATTATATTTCTAGCCATGTCTGAACCTGTTAATATGGAAGAACAGCTTAGAATATTGACAGAGCGAGTACAGCAGCTGCAAGCTGACAATGACCGGTTAAGAGCTTCTGAAGCCACTGATAATTCTGCTTCAGAATCTGTTGTTAATCCCACACAACAGGCCAGTGGTAGTAATGCTACCGACACCCGTAGTTCAGTGTCGGAGTGATATGTATTTGTGCCAAGGGAGAGGAAATGCCCTAGGTTTTCTGGCAAATCCTCAGATGGTTTAATTGTGGAAGACTGGGTGGAGGAAATGCGCAGGTCCCTGGAGAGCTGTCACATGCCCCCTGCCGAGAAGGCACTGTTTGTATATGACCATTTAGACGGTGAAACTGAAATACATAAAATTCTGACCTGTTGCTGATAGAAAAGACCATCATCAAATGTTAGCCATTCTAGTTGAAATTTATGGTTGCTCTCAGTCATATATCAGCTTACAGAAACAGTTTTTTTCAATGGAGACAATTAGAAGGGGAGTCTTTGCGAGAATTCTCACACTCTTTGTTGTCCTTAATGGAGGTCATTAAATGCAGAAGCCCTATAGCCATTCCTAACACTGATCATCTCGTGTGTGATCAATTTATTGAACACGTTAGAGATGGCATGCTCCGTAGAGAATTGAAATGATCATTACGACTTAACCCTGATGTTTCCTTTCTTGCTATCCATAGTGAAGCCATCTGATGGGTGGAAGAGGGTGAGCATGTTGGTAACCCAAGGGCCTGCGCATACTCCTGTGATACCCAAATTGAGGTGGTGGGTGAGTGTATCATAGAAAGCCAAACTGTGGTAACCAAGCCTTCTAATGACCTGTTAGAGTTGAAAGAGAATCTTAGTAAACAGCAAGCTCAGTTAGATCTTTTATTGAAACACTTTGCTTTGATTAACACTCAGCCTCAGTCTGCTACAGGAGCAATGAGTAGACCAGCCAAAACCTACCGTTATGACCCTATGGGAAAACCCATCTGTGTTCGTTGCAATCAAGCAGGGCATATTGCAAGGTTCTGTCGAGTTGGGCGGGGGTCAGGTGGTGCTGTAAGTAGAACAGAGCATCCTACTCCACAAGGGGGCTTGATGGCTAATACAGCAGAGACACAGGGAAACTAGTCCCCACTGGTGTAGTGAGCCACACACCAGAAATGGGTAGCACCGGCTCAACTGTAACATCCAATTTTATGTCTGGACTCATGGGGCAGTGCCCGGTGGTGGAAATCGTAATGCAAGAGGTCACTGTACCATGTTTATTAGACACAGGCTCAATGGTAACAACACTTACAGAAGATTTCTTTCACAAGTACCTTCAGTCTCTATCAGGGCAGCTCCAACATTGTCGCTGGCTTCAACTTAGAGCAGTCAACAGGTTAAAAATTCCTTATTTAGGCTACTTAGAGGTGGATATTCACATTTTGGGTAGAAAACTACCAAAAATGGGTATTCTGGTTGTTCAAGATTCTAGCGACTCCTATACCAGGGCACAAAAGTCCAAAGTACCGGGATTGTTGGGCATGAACGTAATCAGCCAGTGTTACAATGAACTGTTTCAACAGCATGGGTCCTCCTTATTCCAAGCCCCCTCTGTCCAGGTGGCAGGGGAGGCCTGGAATCAGGCATTCACTGAATGCCAACAGCTTGACTGCTTGCCACCTACAGGGTGTTTAGGGGGTGTTAAAGTAGCGGGACGTGCTGCTGTGTGTATCCTGGCAGGTTCTGTAAAGTTGGTTCCTGCTAGAGGTAACCAATATGTTGGGCATTCAGTTCATTCAGTCTTATTCGAACCAATGGATACGGACCTTCCGTCTGGCATCTTAATGTCTAGGGCTTTCCTATCTTTTGACCAGGGACAAATCTCTGTGCCAGTAGTCAACGTAGAAACTAGAGATGTGTGGCTTCCATCTCATACAGTGCTAGGTAAACTCTTTTGTGTTACAAAGCAAATAAACAATCAGGTTCTGACATTTGAGGAAAGGGCTGATAATAATGGTTGGGTTGCAATGATATGGTCTCTTAGTGTAGCACAGAACGAAATTGACCTGTCTCGCTTGTCCTGGCCTGCCTTATCTCCTGACCAACAACAAGAGGGTAAAGCATTACTGCAATGGTATAGCACCGTATTTAGTCAGGGGGTGGGTGATGTTGGGCATACTAGTCTAATAGAACATGAGGTCCCCTTGTTAGACGACACACCTGTACGTCAGCGCTACCGCCGACTCCCACCATCCCAGTATGAGCAGGTTAAGGCCCATATCCAAGACTTGATAGACAGAGACATTGTCCAGGTGAGTTGCAGTCCCTACTCTGCCCCAATAGTAGTAGTGCAGAAGAAGGATGGATTCATTCGACTATTTGTAGACTACTGCCAATTAAATGCAAAGACCAGGAAAGACGCATATTCTTTACCACGGATAGAAGAATCCTTGGATGCATTAGCGGGCACTAGGTTGTTCTCTACCCTTGATTTGACCAGCAGCTATAACCAGATTCCTATGGCAGAGAAAGGCAAACAGAAGACTGCGTTCTGCACGCTGTTTGGCTTATTTGAATTCAACCGCATGCCTTTTGGACTTTGCAATTCACCCAGTACGTTTCAATGTCTAATGGAGTGTATATTCGGAGATGAATCCTACAATTCCCTTCTACTGTATTTGGACGACATAGTCATCTTTTCCTCTTCTTTTGAAACACACAGCACCTAGAAATGGTGCTGGGAAGATTGGAAATGCACAACTTAAAGTTGAAGTTAGACAAATGCCACTTCTTTCAGACAGAGGTTCGCTACTTAGGCCATGTTATCTCTCCTCTTGGGGTTGCAACTGACCCAGAGAAAATCTGGGCGGTTTCTGAGTGGAAGTGGCCAAGAACAGTGAAAGAACTTCACTCCTTCTTAGGCTTTGCCTCCTATTACCGGAGGTTTGTTGAGCAGTTTGCAAAATATGCTGCACCGTTGCATCGGTTGTAGCCATTCTCCAAGACAGCAAAAAGAGGTCAGCCACAAGCACTCTAGAAAGGAAGTGGGATGAGGCCTGTGAAAGAGCATTCTGTATACTGAAAGAGAAGTTGGTCACTGCCCCAGTGTTAGTGTATGCCGACTTTACCAAACCATTCATCTTGGAAGTGGACGCGAGCCATTCGGGACTTGGTGTTGTGCTCTCTCAAGAAAGTGAGGGAAAGAAGAGACCAGTTGCATATGCTAGTAGAGGGTTGCATGTAACAGAATGCAACATGTCCAATTATAGTTCAATGAAGTTAGAGCTCCCGGGGTTAAAATGGGCAGTCTCTGAAAAGTTTAGGGAATACTTGTTGGGTACCAAGTTTACAGTTTTTACAGATAACAACCCGCTGAGCTACCTGCATACTGCCAAGCTGGGAGCTGTAGAGCAATACTGGGCTTCACAACTTGCCCTGTTTGATTTTGAGATCAAGTATCGCCCAGGAGGTACCAATCAGAATGCAGACGCATTGTCATGGTTGGGTGATCATTCCATCCTCATTGCGATAGAGGAAGTGGCATCAGGAGTGACTGTCCCCCTACCCCGAGGTGAACCATCAGGGGTCCCACTACACTCGGGCATGTCTCAGTAATTGATGCTTTCCCAGTGCATCAGCAAGTAGACTTTTTGGCATTGCAAGCAGCAGATCCCGTACTTCATGCCTTCTTGGTGTACTGGCAGAGAGGTCGACCCCCTTTGGCAGAGGAATGAGCAGCAGAAGCAAAGCCGGTCCTGGAACTACTCAAGCAGTGGAAAAACATCAGAGACCAGGATGGGGTGCTGTATTGGTGTACACACATGTCAGGAGAGAGGAGAGAGCTGCTACAACTATTGCTCCCAGAGGTGTTGAAGTTGGAGGTGCTGATGGCCCTCCATGACAATCACGGACACCAGGGGTGTGAGTGGACCACCCACCTGGTCTGACAAAGGTGTTACTGGCCTCAGATGAGAAGGGAGATTGAGCAGTGGTGCCAGCAGTGTTCTCATTGCATGGCAGCAAAAGTGGCTCACCCCAAGGTGAGGACCTTTCCAGGCTCTTTATTGGCCTCAAGGCCTTTAGAAATCATGGCCATTGATTTCACTGTATTAGATTGAGTGACTGATGGACGTGAGAACGTCCTTGTCATCACGGACATTTTCTCTAAGTTTACCCAAGCATTCCTGACACCTGATCAGACTGCAAGTATGGTAGTGCATGTCCTGATGGAGAAATGGTTCTACATCTATGGAATTCCTCGATGACTGCATTCAGATCAAGGTTGCAACTTTGAGGGGGACCTGTTGAAGGCCTTATGTAGATTATATGGAGTGGAAAAGAGTCAAACCACCCCATACCACCCAGAAGGCAATGGGCAGTGTGAAAGATTTAATCACACCATGCACGACCTTTTATGCACCCTGCCAACCAATAAGAAGAGAAGATGGCCACAACATCTCCCCCAGTTATAGTTCGTTACAATAGTACAGTGCATCAATCGACAGGCCATTCACCCTATGAACTAATGTTCGGACGCAAGCCCCAGCTGCCAATAGACGCCCTTTTGGGAATAGCAGAGGAAAGCTTTGGAGAAGGCATAGTCGGGGATTGGGTGCAGGACCAGCAAAAGTTCCTCCAGTTTGCCTTTGCCAGGGCCGAGCAGCAGCTTAAACACTCAGCAGCTCAACGTGCTCAGCAGCTCAATGTGCTCAGCAGCAGCAAGCGGGGCAACCCCAATACTCCCGGTGGGCACCATCGTCTACAGGAAACGACACGCTCCTGGTCGGAACAAGATCTAAGACATCTGGGACAGTACCAGGTATATGGTGGTAAAGTGCCTGGACGATGCTGGCCGGGTATACACCATCACCCCAATTGATGATCAAGGTTCAGCCAAGAACATCCACAGGGCTGAATTGAAAGTGGTCCCTGGGCAAACTGCCGAGACCGCCTCTGACATTCTAACTTCTCCTGCAGGACGGTGTCCCCTGGAGAGAAGTGAACACCTGGCGCAGTACTACAACAATGACCAGGAAGATGATGGTCAGTGGGTGATGCAGTGGGGAGGAGCGTCGCAAAATACACCAGAACCTCAATATCCTGCCCCAGCAGTTACCCTTTCCAGTGCTAACCCTGCAACACCTTGCAAAGAGTGGCCACCAGAGAGAAGTCCGCCAGCAACTCAGTCCTGCATTAGTGAGAGTGATGAAGGGCAGAGGAGTATGCAACAGGATGCGGTCCCATCAACCGAAGCAGGGTCCCTACACATGGGACAGAGAATCCAGTCACCCCAGTCGCCACCTACAACCATCAGACAGTCAACACGGATGACCGCAGGTGTTCATCCAAACTCCCACCACCTCCCTCACCCAGTGGTCCAACCATTGGGGTCGATAGGGGCTGCAGCTCATCCGGTGGTCAACAACTCCATACAGTGCTATTTTAGACCATGGCAACCCTTTACTTGTACGTCACAGGGATGGTGACTTTTTTGTTAAAGGGGGGGTGGATGTAGCCAGCAGTTGGCTAGGTTGGGGAAGGGGGGCTTTTATTTTGACAATAGTCAGTCGTGGGAGCATAAAGTTTCATGCCGTAAGGCAAAGTATCGTTTGGTCTCGTTAGTGTTTGCCAACAACAAATGGCAGCACCTGTGCTGGAGTACTCGCCACGCTACTAGTTGCATTTATTGACTTCAGCAATGCAATGCAACATTATAATCCTCTCAAGTTAAGTCACGTGAGGTGATTAAACCTGTGCCAACCCCAAGATGTAGCACGTAACTGTGAGGAACCAGAGACGTAACCAGACGTGGGCCTTCGCTGGTGGTGCCTTTGTATTGTTGCCATTGCCAGGTGCAAGTTGCACTGATGGGGGATTGTGTTGCAGTGTCTTGAGTAGGAAGCCCTTGCTGAGCTGCATAACGTTATCGCCGCATTATCGCGGAACAGGTACAAACTTTGGAAAGCCCATGCTATGGCGCATTTATAGCGCGTGGCTGTTGTATATTTATTGTGGCTATATCTGTTTCAGGAACAGCGGTGCCAGTAGTGTCAATAGTCACTGGTTTGTTTTGTTTGGTTTTGTTTTGTTTCATTTTTTTTATTAGTTGAATCCCTTTTGATATTTTTTATACTGAGTGTCCATCTCCACTATACGTAATCTACCCTGGTCCAGACAGAACATGTTCCATATGGGAGATCATACATCTTGTTCATATGAATTTATGGCTGAGTTGTAGTGGCTTAGTTGACAGTAGGTTTTCATAGCCTTTGTGTATCTGTTGGGGCTTGCCCCTGCGCTTAGGCGGGTAGGCCCATTATTCAAGCTTCATTAGGGTATGTGAGCCTAGTACTGGTCATTAGGGAGCCTCCTCACCCTGGATTGTTGTGCTTATGGTTTGAGATGATACTTTGCATATAGTTTGAACTGGTTTATGCCATCCAATGTGTGTGTGTTTTATATCTTTTGATTTGAATCTCTTTTTTTCTTTGATATTGGTGTGAACTGAACTGGTGAGGTAGAACTCCTAGTGATCACCCTGTTAGTTGTGTAGGTACACAGTCCGTCTAAGAACTACAAGAGTCCCTTTAAGGACTACAACTCCCATCACCAGCTTCCGCGTTGACCTGCGTCATGCCGAGGTGGGATTATCTATGTCACATCCTCCATGAAAGCATAAGAAATGGAACAACGCTTCCGTCTCTCTCGCTCTCTCGTCTGGATGTCAAGCCGTCTGGACACAAAGAGATTTGCTCCACCAGAAAACCCAAGAAAAGACATATTTTTCTTTCTTTCTCCTGACAATACGATTCAACATGGTTTTTCTTTACCCTTGGCCACGGTAGAACCATTTAAATCGTGCTATCTCTCTCTTGGTTGAGCTACAGCCAGTTTGTTTGTCTATTATCAAGTACGTACAAAACTGCAGCCCAAAGCAGTTTAATTAAAAGTTAGGAGCGACAGGAATTCCTCCTAATTAAAGCACTGTGCACATTATTTTGATCAGAGACTTTTTCATCACGAGCGACCACGCGTCGGACCAAGAAATCCTCTGCTTTCCATGGAAGGGCCTCACGGAGGCCTTCACAACAGAAACTCCAAAGTCTCGGAACATATCTCCATAATCTTGCTATAAGCGAGATACTAAGTAAGACTGGCATTTTGGGCAAAAACCTAGTCTTAGGAATTAGCTTTTATGAAGAAGTGTGAATTTAAACTCAGGAACGGCTTAAATGTGTACACTGTAAACACGCAGCGTGTTGAATTGATGATTGTTCTATTTTGTTTTAATCTCTCAATTGTTTAATAGATAGGCTTTTGCATGCTTTTCTCTATTCCTTTCTAACACTTTAATTTCATTATTACACATATTTTGACCTCATCAAGGTTTCAGTGGATTCAGTACTGTTATAAGCTAATGAAGTTAGCCTACGGCTAATTCTTTTGTCCCATTAGCATCCAGGGCTAAGTGTATTGTCTCAAGGGAACACATGGCGGCCCTCCTCCACACTCACATACACACCTTTTGTCTTAACTCCATGAGGTAGGATCCTTGGGCCTTAGCTAGCCACACGGCTAATTCTTTTGTCTTGTTAGCAAGCTAGGCTAACCTTTTGTTTACCACAAACACACCTTAGCTAGCAATCCATGCTAACTTTTGCTTAGGCCACACACACACACACACACACACACACACACACACACACACACACACACACACCTTAGCTAGCATTCCTTTGTCTTAGCTAGTGACACAAGGCTAATCTGTGTCTCCACATGTGGCCAACCCATCTCAATTAGCAACCAAAGCTAACTCTCTTGCTGTACTTAGAAACACATGGTCACGACCACAAGCACCTCAGATAACACACACAAACACACACCGTTGATGCTTGTTTATATGTATATATCTGCTGACATTATTCATTTTTATCTTTGTTATAATAAATTAAATTATTATTGAAACTGTGTGTTTTATTTGTTGTTCCAATACTTTTGAAGTCGCCCAAATCTCAAAGAATTCCAAGGTGCATATAATTTATGTAATATGGTAAGTGATCATAATTTGGAATATACCATAATTTAGCTGTTTGGTAATTTATTATTAAGCACCAAAATTAATGGTATTAATGAGACTGAGCCAACGAGACTGATTCAGGGCTGCCAACTTTTTGAAATTCCTTGGAGTGAGTTTTTTTTGGGGGGGGTCAACGGCAAAATTTTTCCGCACACCATGCAGTAAGTGGGAATTTTGTATTCAGTTTGATATTCACTTGTCCCCCTGCATTCTGGTGTTTTGTTTGTGGGTCGTCCAGCTGGAGATGGACAATGGGGGGGGGGGGGGGTGAGATTTTGGATTTAGTAGATGTTCCTGTATTCTGGTGGATTTTTGGAGTGGCCTGCTGTGCCATACCTACATTCTTACACACCCTGACTTGCCAGGCATTCAGCTTGTGGCCAACAAAAGCACCAAGTTTTGGCTTAAAAGCCCCCACACTAGAAAACTACAGATGACTGCCAATGTTCCTGTAGCCCTATAGACCTGTGTTTCAGATTTAAAGGCAAGTTCATGTTTGAAAATATTTCATCAGCTAAGCCTAAACACCTTCTGAATTGAAACTAAATGTTAAGTTTTTAATAACTGTTGCAAAAAATAAGATTGTCCCTCACTGACTATTCATTATGCATTTAAGGGCTTTCCCCACCACTGGGTTCAGCAGAAGATTGGCATGGGGAAAAATATCAACAGCAAAAGAACAAATAAAATGCTTAAACAGTAAGCAAAATGTGCATGTGCTACAAGAAACATTAAAATGATTAAGTTTGAACAGTATTTGTTAGAGCTTTGCTGGGATTAGAACCCGGATCACTGGTGTGATAATCCAGCAAACCCCCACTAGGCCACCAGGGGGATGACTCAAGTGCAGAGGCATGAGGTGAAAGTAGAGTATCAAAAACAGTTTATTTACAATATATATAATCCAAAGGAAAAAACAAAAGGATAATCCAAAAGCTCAGAAGATATACAAAAACAAAAATATCCAAAGGTTCAATGTCCAAAATCCAACTCAGAAAAGAAGAGGCAAAAACTCAAATGCTCAGAAGATCCAAAGGTCAAAACAAAAATCCACAAAATCCAAAAGAAAGTAACAAAACCCAAGAATACTAAGACACAGGCAAGGTACATGGGACAGAGGGAACTAGCACTAACAGCATAGCATAAAGACCCCGTGACTAGGGACTGAACTGAGGGAGTATATATACACAAAATAAATTGAACACAGGTGACGATAATGAGGACTAGGCGGGGCACAAGGCACATGAAAACAAAAGGCACATGGTAGTCAAAACAAACACAGAAGCAGAGGCGGCTTCTAGAGGCCAAAACGAACATGACAATAAAAGGAAATAACAGTGGCCTCTAGAGGCCAAAACAGTCCCAGTCCTAACAGTATTGAAACATAAAAAGCTGAACCTTGGCCATAGGTGGGAATGTGCACATAAAGTTGGGCTTAAAAATTTTGATCATACTTAAATAAGCTATATTAATATATTTCTTATTAATTTATTTCTTATCTATGTTTCTTATTAGTAATAGAGCATTCGTCAGGGCCTATTATCTGACAAATATTCTCTACCTGTTTTGCCCTCTTTGAAACCCTGTCTCCTCAGTATATTGTTCTCGGTCTTTTTTTTTAATTATTCACAAGTTCAAGTTCTTTGATATTACAGGTGACCATGCTTTATTTACTTTAACTGAGCAATTACATACATCATAAATAATTAAAAATAAATACCCTGTAAATAAACAATAGGTATGGTGGCTAATGGCTCTTCTTGCATTTGTAATATTATCTCTTACTTGCTTTATTTTACAACATTTCCAGTATGGCTTCAAATAAAGTCATAAAGTATGATAACATACAGTAAACAAACTAAAAATGCGCCTTAATAAACGTGCGCTAAGGAGGTGCTCTCCCGTGCTGCTTGTTGGGGAAGATAGAGGCTGTGGCACGGCAGTAGGCCTATAATGATTTAGCATGCCTAGTACACAGCTCTCGATATGGCATTAAATATTCTCACAACACTTATAGGCTAAAACGATTAAGAAACTTTATACAAGTTCATAATTACGCCAGTAACACCACACATTGGCGTGCATATGTACAAACTTGTCTGAGACACCTGTCTTCAACTCGGATACCTTCTTCTCTCTCCTCTTCCTCTAAATTGACGGTAGGCAATTATCCAACTTCCGGCAAATGCAGCATCATTAGATGCGCCACCTACCATAGGGGAGTGTGTACAGAAGGGAACACCTCTCTGCCTGTTTAGCCGTGCATAAGGCGTAATTGATCAATCGCAAGTGATTGACGTGATGCAATGGGTAGCCTAGATTAGATAGATAAACTAGATTTTTTTCTAGCGTGAGAAATCGGAGGTATGGCTTGTGAGCATGTGAAGACAATCAAATGCGTGTCTCACGCTCATTGCGTGAGAGTTGGCAGCCCAGCTGATTCCATGAGTGATTTAATGATAATATGAGACTGATTCAATGAGACTGATTCAATGAGAATGATTCAATGAGAATGATTCAATGAGAATGATTCAATGAGAATGATTCAATTTAATTATTAACCTTCAGATTTAATGAGATTGATTGCTCAATTACCCATTGCACCTACAGTTGCTTACACTCTCTCCTGTGCACTTTAAGCCAAGTTGTGGGTGCCCTGCCAAACATATCATCAGAGCCTATTGCACACATTTCCTATTGTATTGTCTCTTCTGTGAGAAGAATATTTATCTCTACAGCTTTTAACTATTAAATACCGCGGACTTCTGCTACAACTTGGAGCTGTGTCACATTCAGAAGTTTGCCAATGACACAGCCATCGTTGGGTGTATCAGTGACGACAGAGAGGAGGAGTATAGGAACCTGGTGAGGGACTTTGCTGTGTGGTGCAACAGGAACCATCTGCAGCTCAACACCTCGAAGACCAAGGAGCTGCTCATTGACTTTGGGAGGTCCAGACCAAGGTCACGACCAGTTCTGATCGAGGGAGTCAAGGTGGAGGCTGTGGATTCCTGCAAGTACCTCGGGCTGTGGCTTGACAGCAAGCTGGACTGGACTTGCAACACCAAACACTTATACAGGAATGGACAGAGCAGGCTATACTTCCTTAGGAGGCCGCGGTCCTTTAACATCTGCAAGAAACTCCTATGGATGTTCTATCAGTCTGTGGTCGCCAGTGTCCTGTTTTACACTGTGGTGTGCTGGGGGGGCAGCACATCCAAGAAGGACACATCCAGGCTGGACAAACTGATCAGGCGGGCTGGCTCTGTGGTCGGCATGAAGCTGGACTCTCTGGTGATGGTGGCAGAGAAGAGATCTATGGACAAACTATTGAACATCATGGACAATGCCAGTCACCCTCTGCACACCGTCATCAGCAACCAGAGGAGCCTGTTCAGTGACAGAATGCTCCTTCCCAAGTGCAGGACGAACAGACTTAAAAACTTCTTTGTCCCTCACGCCATCAGATTGTACAACTCCTCTCTGGTGGGGAGGAGGGGTAACAGGAGGACAGAGGATGGGAAGGAGCAGTAGCCTAGCCTAACGATAAGCAATAGATAGTTTTCACATGACGTCACAGAGTCGGGGATTCCCTAGTGGCAGCCATCTTGCGGGTCAAGCTTACCGTACGGGTGACTGAGCACACATTGTAACGTGCGAGTACAAAGTCTTCAAAAGAACCCAAGCAGGCTATTTAAAGCTAGCAATGGTGCACACCTGTTGTATTCACAGCTGTCGTAATAGGTCAAATGATGAAGTCAAGCGGAGCTTTTATGGAATTCCCACTGTACGGGAGCACGAAGGCGAGCAAACAAAGAAACTCAGCATACAAAGGAGAAATCTATGGCTTGCGAGAATCAACCACAAGGATTATCAGCCTTCCGAACACAGCAAAGTCTGCTCCGATCATTTTATAAGTAGTAAGTTGTTTAAATAAACAATCAGTTGTGTTTAAGTTTGTTTATGGAAACCAAAACATCATGTGAACAATCTCTGGAGAATGCCTAACTGGAACCGCTGAGTGTACGTTTACATAATGTACACTTAATATCGCTCGTTTGTCACGTTTCTATTTGAAACTTGTCACTTCACTCACGCAAGGGTCATTTTTGAAAAACATTTTAGGTCTATTCTGTATGATTTGATTTGTGTTTGGGATGCAAACAGCGCACCTTTTGGCGGATGCCGCCTGAATCGCGCAGATCCGATTTTTTTTATTGGGGGGGGGCATTGAAGTGTCTGATTATAATTTCAAAGTAAATTCTGTATTAAAATTACTAAATAAGCAAATCCGTTACAGTCCATGAAACAGGAAGTATAAGGATGAGAAAAAAAAAACAGTTTAAATCGGAAAGCTGCGCACATTTGCGCAGACCGAGCGGTGTGCAGGACTGTGCAAATGTACGCAGCTTTACGATTTAAACTGTTTTTTTTCTCATCCTTATACTTCCTGTTTCATGGACTGTAACGGATTTGCTTATTTAGTAATTTTAATACAGAATTTACTTTGAAATTATAATCAGACACTCCAACGCCCCCCCTAAAAAAAAAAATCGGATCTGTGCGATTCAGCCGTGAAAAAGGCGGCATCCGACAAAAGGCGCGCTGTGAATATATAAAGTTGTATATATCAGACAGCCTTTAAAGTTTGATGAAGTCAGTTTCAGGCTTTGGAGCAGGCTTTGACAGTTTCAGGCTTTGGCAGCCCTGCATAGTCACTTGAAAATGCATCTTTGTCCACTTCGTAGGGGTCAATTCCCACAATCAAGGCCAGTTTGGCTGCATACCGTTGTCGTGAGATGTCGTCTAATGTATCTATATACTTCTGTTTGCTTGAATTTGCCGACATTGATCTTTTTTTTAGAAAACTGACTATATAACTTCATAAATTCGTCCGAGATAACATAGCCGGTAATGGCGATGGTCCGTTTTGTTTGTCCCACAAGATGGCGGCTGGAGGGCGTTCCCCGGAATGCCATGACGTCAGTGAAAACTATCTATACCGGACAATGTGCAATATAATGTGCAATATAAAGTGCAATATCTCTCCTGCCGCCGCCCCCCTTCCCCCCCCTCGCCCCCTTCCCCATATATCATTCTTTTTATATTTGTATGTGTAAATAATTTATTTTAATTTATCTAGAAGTTTTATCTATTTATTTTTTCTGTTTATCTGTAATGATGCTGCTGGAATCTTAATTAAAGGGATCAATAAAGTTTTATCTAATCTAATCTAATTAGATTAGATAAGTGTAGTATTTATTTAATTGAGTTGTTACTATTTTGGTTAAATCTTATTAAAATTTTATTTAATTTATAAATGATATTATAGTTCTCTATATTTTTACATGAGCTTACAGAAGGAAAACACATTTGATGCAATCCAATAATACTTTCATTCACTGTGACTATTTTAAGAAATTATAAACATTCTTCTAAAGCATTACTTGTGTTATTTTCTGTGGGTCTCTGTATGTATACAATATTCAGGCATGAGATTTTTCAGCTAAAAATCTCAGCAATTAATTGGGATCCACTGTTTTTATCGTTTCAACCGCGCATCATACCCTCATCCAATTGAAAATGTCGTTCACGCACTTTTCTCCCCCATGAGAATTTTGAAAAGTTGGCAAATATGTACGAGGTACCAGCAAATAGCCTGCACCTTTTGATCTAAGTAGACGTGGCGGGTCATAGAGGACCAGAAGTTCGCTCAGGTACTGTGGTGCGAGACCATTCAGTGCTTTAAAGGTCAATAGTAGAATTTTATAATCAATATGAAATTTGATTGGGAGCCAGTGCAGTGTGGATAAGACAGGGGTGATGTGGTCATATTTTCTAGTTCTAGTAAGGACTCTTATTGCTGCATTTTGAACTAACTGAAGCTTGTTTATGCACTTATTGGAACATCCAGACAGTAAGGCATTACAATAATCCAACCTGGAGGTAACGAAAGCATGAACTAGTTTTTCCACATCGTGACATTAAATTTCTTATCTTAGCAATATTTCTGAGATGAAAGAAAGCTATCTGGGTAATGTTATCAATGTGAGTTTCGAATGAAAGACTGGGGTCAATAATCACTCCGAGGTCTTTTACTGCTGCACGTGAAGAAACAGAAAGGCCATCCAGAGTTACTGTAATCAGAAAACTTGCTTCTAGCTGCATGTGGTCCTAGTACAAGTACTTCAGTCTTGTCAGAGTGAAGCAGAAGGAAGTTAATAAGCATCCAGTGTCTAATGTCCTTTACACATTCCTCAACATATCTCTCCTCCCTAATAGAAGATAACAAAATAATCCTAGATTCCTATTTAATACTGTAGCAAAATTAACCAGGAATATGTCCACTATAGACACATGCACACCTGCAGTATGTAGTAGCAACGACTTCATGAATTTTTTTAATGACAAAATTGAGAATATCCGACAAAAAATTCAAACTACTAATTTAAGGTCAGACACTGTAAGTGTCCCTGTAGTTAACAGT
Organism: Neoarius graeffei; assembly: GCF_027579695.1. Classification (NCBI taxonomy): domain Eukaryota; kingdom Metazoa; phylum Chordata; class Actinopteri; order Siluriformes; family Ariidae; genus Neoarius; species Neoarius graeffei. Next base: position 18,366,707 of record NC_083593.1, read on the forward strand.
ATAACTATCAGATCAGCAATTAGAATCAGCAATTTACTAATTTCTCATAAATTATTTTCAAACTCAACTTAGATCATGGATAGTAATATGAGCATGCAAAGTTTCATTGATATAACTTATGCAGTTTCTGAGAAAACTTGTCCAGAATGGGATGGATGGATGGATGGATGGATGGATGGACTCCATTCCAATATCCCCCTGCACACTTCATGGCGGGGGATAAATAAATAAAGTAAGCAGGCTAACAATAAGCCAAATATATGACACTATACAAACCACTTAACACGCACACAAAGTATTTACTCCTTATACCTGGAATGCTTTTCAAATAACGGGTGTGCCTTGTCAAAAGTTAATTGGTAGAATTTCTTGCCTTCTTAATGCATTTGAAACCATCATTTGTGTTGTGTCGAAGTACACTTGGTATACAGTAAATAGCCCTATTTGACTACTGTAGTAATCCATATTATGTCAACAACTGCTCAACTAAGTAAACATGCATCATTACCTTAAAGGTACTGACTGCAAAGTCATCTGACATTTTTAATTTTTTTTATTGTGCAAAGAATTTTCTTATGTCCCACAAGAACAATGCCATGCAGACGAGATGTGATCATTTTGATGTACTAAGGGTTGCTTTCCTTTGTTTTGGGACCGAATATCCTACCTCTTGGAGCCAAACAGTATGGCCCCATGGAAACAGTCAAATGAGAGCAGTTTGAACTAATTAGCATAACTATGGAACTGGTTCACACCAAGATAGTGACACATAAAAAACATCGTGACTCTGCATCGACCGAGAGTTTTGAGTCGCAGGTAGGTAATTTGTGTTTGACATTCACAAATAGATCTGTGAAACAAAAGATGAATTTCTTGTCTCTGTTACTGCTTTTCTGTTATCGTTTCTTCCTCTGTTAGATCAAAACATTAGATGGATAACTACATACTCAAACTCACCAATCCAAGACAAGCACTGTAAATTTTTTGTCAGATTTCGTGCCCATTTCATCCTTCCGTCGATTCCAGCGGTCGATCTGTCCCTTTACTGAAATTCTTACGGTCAACTTTTTGGTTTCCATCGCTATTCTTGCGCGCTTTCTAGCTGATTTGCTTTCAATATTTTCCTTTTCTTTTCTGCTGGCTTTTAGCTGGTCGGAGAGTGGAGTCTGCCATGTTTGCCCGTACTGACTCATTTTGGTGAAAAGTAGGTCAAACATACCCCACGGTGGTCACATGACATTGTTGTTCACTTGCTTCAGCAACCTCTGGAGTTGTAAAATGCAGCACGCATTTTATTTCGGTAAAACATTGACACATGGTGTATGCAGCAGCACAACTCCTCAATTTCAACTCAAATCAACTTCAAAATCAACGCGAAACATCTCAAAACTCCAACAGCAATAGAAAGAGAACATTTTTGCCCAGAATTCAACTTTGTAGTCAGAACCTTTAAGTCACGAATGTCAGTCAACCTGGAAAATTGCAAGAACTTTGCATAAGTGCTGTGCAAAAGTCTTAGGCACCCTATTTTTTTCATACAAAATTTGTTATAGAGTTCTATTTTATGACTTCTACATTATCAAGTCAGTACAAAAACATTTTAGAATTCCAAATGTTCGTTTTCCAGCACAAAATTAAACGTTATAGAAAAAAAAATTGTATCTGAGCAGCATATTATATAAGAGAGCACTTTTCAGATTAATAAAGAAAACATAATGAAGGCTACTGGATTTTGGTGCAAAATTAAGAAGCGAGTGTGACAGTCAAAGTGTCCAGAAGAACTGTGGCTGGTTCTGTAAGATGCTCAGTAAAACCTACAGCTCATTTCCTTATCAAACTGCACTCATTGTACCTGAGAATGCTATTTTTTTTTAAAAGCAAAGGGCCGGCTCACACTTTATTTAATTTATTATGGCTTACTGTTGTTTAAAGTATGTATTCCGTTATTTATGGAGTAAATTGTGCATTGTATCATTTTATTTACTTAACTGTTGTATACAAGTAAATTGAAATCACAATGACTTTGCCAGTTGAAGATTGTTAAAAGACCAGCCAATTTTTTTTTCCAATCTTCAACTATACAGTTTCAGTCAGCCTATGCCCCTGTAGCTTCATATAGCCGTTCTTGGCTGATAGGTGTGGGACCTAATGTGGTCTTCTGCTGTTGTAGCTTATCCACCTCAATGTTCAACATATTGTGCATTCTAAGATGCATTTCTGCTTACCACAAATGTAAAGAGTGGTTATTTGATCTACTGTAACCTTCCTGAGAGCTTGCTCTTTCATCAACAAGGGGTTTCTCCCCACAGAATTGATACTCACCGGATTTTTTTCTTTTCCCCCATTCTTTGTAAACTCGAGAGTGTGTGTGAAAATCCCAAGAGATCAGTAATTCCTGAACTACTCAAACTAGCACACCTCACACCAAAACATGAGATAGTCAAAGTTCCTGAGAGCAAAGTCTCTGAGAAGTCAGAAGATGAAAATCCCAAGAGATCAGCAGTTCCTGAACTATTCAAACTACTAGCACATCTCACACCAAAAACATGAGATGGTCAAAATCCCTGAGAGCTCACTTTGATGATACTATGCTTTGTGCCGTTGGCACATGATTGCATGGAGGTACTGTATATGTGAGAGTAAGTCAAAAGAAAGACTTGAAACTATGACATAAATTAGCAACTGGAAGAATTTTTTCTAGATGAATCCAGATACTGGGCAAACAACACGTGCACTGAAAGAAATGCATATCTACACCATATGGCCAAAAGTTTGTGGACTCCTTACCATCACAACCATATATTCTTTTTGAACTGGCACAATCCCCTATTTAGTCCCCCTTGCTTTTATAATAATCTCCACTCTTCTGGGAAGGCTTTCTGATAGATTTTGGAATGCGGCTATGGGAATTTGTGCTCATTCAGCCATCACAGCATTAGTGAGGTCAGGCACTGATGTCAGCCGAGGAGGCCTGGGGTGCAGTCAGTGTTCCAATCCCAAAGATGGTTAGTGAGGATGAGGTCAGGTTTTTGTGCAGGCAACTCAAGTTCTTCCACTCCAACCTCGCCAAACCATGTCTTCAGGGACCTCACTTTATGCACAGGGGCATTTTCATGCTGGACTGCATGCTGTTTGAGCTTCTTTGTTCCAGTGAAGGGAAATTGTAATGGTATGCACCCACTGGTCACTTGAATAGGAACACCTGTACATCTGCACATTCATGCTGTTATCTAAGGTCAAGAGCTTCAGGTACTGAAACACTTTGTTGATAAGAGTCTATGGTAAGTTGTGGTTGGGGCAGCATGGTGGTGTAGTGGTTAGCACTGTCGCCTCATAGCAAGAAGGTTCTGGGTTAGATCGCAGGGGCTGACAGGGGCCTTTCTGTGTGGAGTTTACATGTTCTCCCCATGTCTGTGTGGGTTTGAACCCACAGTTCAAAGACATGCGGTTAGGTTAGCATGGGGCAGCCTTTGGCTGAAGTGACCTTGAACAAGGCACCTAATCCACAATTGCTCCCTGGGCGCTGTAGCATGGCTGGCCACTGCTCTAGGTATGTGTGTGTGCTCATTGTGCATGTGTGTTCACTGCTTCAGATGGGTTAAAAGCAGAGAGGAATTTCACTGTGCTTAAGTGTACTGTACATGTGATGTTTTTGCTCTTCTTCAGAAATTTACATACATGGACATGAATGTCAATGTATATGAATGTCATATCAATATTGGGCTTTCAGTGATTTCTTTGAACTGTTCTTTTTTCTGGAGAAGATTGATTGTACTACAAAAAATTGTACTTGCACTGCAAAATAATTGATTGCACTCCAAAAAAAGGAAAAAAATAATTTGATGCACAAGTTTCAATTTACTTTGGGTTTTCTGAAATCAACACAAGGTCAAAATTATACATCTCATCTCATTATCTCTAGCCGCTTTATCCTTCTACAGGGTCGCAGGCAAGCTGGAGCCTATCCCAACTGACTACGGGCGAAAGGCAGGGTACACCCTGGACAAGTCGCCAGGTCATCACAGGGCTGACACATAGACACAGACAACCATTCACACTCACACCTACGGTCAATTTAGAGTCACCAGTTAACCTAACCTGCATGTCTTTGGACTGTGGGGGAAACCGGAGCACCCGGAGGAAACCCATGCGGACACGGGGAGAACATGCAAACTCCGCACAGAAAGGCCCTCGCCGGCCACGGGGCTCGAACCCGGACCTTCTTGCTGTGAGGCCACAGCGCTAACCACTACACCACCGTGCTGCCAAAATTATACATACAGGGTAAAAAATTTACATACACCCACTTAGATTATTAATTCAGTGGTGCTGAAAGTTCCAAAATATCTTAACTGGTTGAGGCCAATGTCTCTTAACTTCCTGTTAATGATCATAATTGGTAGCTTCTCTGTGTTAAAACAGTTTCTTTGACAGCACTCATTGGATTGACCAGCACAGAGTGTAATGGGAGTCAAAGTCCAAGGAGATCACTGCAGATCTGACAAAGAGGATCATAGATTTATATAACTCAGGGATGTCTCTTTGAGACATTTCTAAACAACTGCAGATTCCAAGATCATCAGTTCAAATAATTGTATGTAAGTACCCTGTACAAGTTATTGGAGGATGTAGCCACTTTGCCAAGCCACTTTGCTGGAAGCAGACCCAAACTGTCAGTCTCAGCTGAGAAGAAATTGGTCTGGATGGTCAGGAACAACCCAGGAACCACCAAGGTCCAGGCCTACAATCAAGTGGGATTTACATTGCCATGGGCAGAAAGGCTGACAGCCAAGAAAGAAGCCCGTGCTCCAAAATCATCACCTTCAAACTTGACTAAATTTTGCAGCTGACCATATGGACAAAGAAAAAAAACCTTCTGGAGGAAAGTTTTAGGGTTAGTTGAGACAAAGATTGAGCTGTTTAGCTACAATGGCCAGAGGTACAGAGGAACACTGTACCAACTGGTACCGTAAGCATGTTGTTGGTGGTAGCATAATGTTCTGGGGCTGTTTTGCTGCCAGTGGAACTGGTTTATAGCACAAAGTGGATGGAATAATGAAAAATAAAGACCTACTTCAGAATTCTTCAGAACAACCTCAAATCATCTGAAACTTGGACACAATTGGGTGTTCCAACAGGACAATGACCCCTAACAGACATCAAAGCTGTTTGTGGAGTGGATAAAGCAGGCTAACGTTAAGCTTAAAGGAATTACTGATCTCAACCCTATGGAAAATACATGGACCGTGCTTAAAAGGTGATGCCAGCAAACGCAGAAATATAATTTAATTCTGCCAAGAAGAATGAACAAATATCCAACCAGAATTCTGCCAGAAGCTTGTTGATGGCTATCGAAAGCAACTGGTCAAGACATGCAGGTTAGGCTAATTAGTGGCTTTAAATTGACCGTAGATGTGAATGTGAGTGTGAATGGTTGTTTGTCTCTATGGCCAAGTTTACATTAGACCATATCTGTCTCGTTTTCTTCGCGGATGCACTGTCCGTTTACATTAAAACGCCTGGAAACGCTGGGAAACGGGAATCCGCCAGGGTCCACGTATTCAATCCAGATCGTGTCTGGTCCGGTGCTGTGTAAACATTGAGGATACGCGGATACGCTGTGCTGAGCTCTAGCTGGCGTCGTCATTGGACAACGTCACTGTGACATCCACCTTCCTGATTTGCTGGCGTTGGTCATGTGACGCGACTGCTGAAAAACGGTGCGGACTTCTGCCTTGTATCACCTTTCATTAAAGAGTATAAAAGTATGAAAATACTGCAAATACTGATGCAAATACTGCCCATTGTGTAGTTATGATTGTCTTTAGGCTTGCCATCCTTCCACTTGCAAGTGGTAAGTGACGCGCATGCCCAATATGCACTGAGATCACACACACAGCCGCTCAGTCCCAAATCACTGCTCGTGCGCTCCACTCGCACGCTCTGTGAGCTGCGCAGGGCCGGAGTGCGCACCCTCCAGAGGGCACTTGCTGTTCAGGGCGGAGTGATTTGGAGCGCAGGATGCCTGCAGAGCCGAGCGTATCTGTGTATTGGCGTTGCTGTGTGCACGCGAATCGTGTATTGGCGTTGCTGTGTGCACACTAATCGTTTTAAAAACGTTAATCTGATGATCCACTGATACGGTCTAATGTAAACCCCACCTATGTGTCATGATGATCTGGCGACTTGTCCAGGGTATACCCTGCCTCTCGCCCATAGTCAGCTGAGATAGGCTCCAGCTTGCCTGCGACCCTACACAGGATAAGTAGTTATGGATAATTGATGGATGGACTAATTAAGTCTTAATGAGCAGTTCAACAAAAATCACTTCTTAGTCAATTCCTTGCCATTTTGGATTCTTTTTGGCAAATATTTGAGCTGGACTGGTTGAGAGTAGAACTGCACAAGGTGGCCCACTTGAGATCGTTCCTTCTGGACTACACAGGGCCGGAGTGAGCCATGCTGTCATTAACGGTCTCGTTTATTTGTTTATAATGGTTGATGAGAACCACACAATTGTTTTGTGTGTACAAAAGTATTCACAACCTAATGATTATTTCTCTTTCTGTCATATTGCAATAGCAAACTTGAGCACATTAGAATGGAACTTTTTTCTGTTCCTTTTGAAATGTCTCACTCCAAAAATAAAATTAAATGCATTATTTAGGTCATCAAAATTATTTAAAATCATAAAAGCTAAAAACTGTTTAATTAATAAGCTTCCACCCCACTTTAGGGCTCGGTCCCACAACACCAATAACTATAACTACACTTATAACTACGAGAGTTTATAACAAACTCTCGTGGTTACCAGAGGACCCCACTGTAATAGGCGAGAAGCCGAGGGCTACAGAAACGGAGATCAACGCCGCCCTATGCACCATATGGTGCGGGAAAGGACTTTAGATACCTATAACTACAACTATGACTATACCTCTGCCTGAAATTAGTTCCAGTCTGGAGCAGTTACACCACAACTACGGTATAATCCCGACTATAATATCGCTTGGTCCTGCCACTCAGGTAAATAAATGCATGCAATTTAGGAATACTCATGGAAGTTTTTCCAAGTAGTAGCACATTATTCCAGGTCATACTGTACAGCTTGGATTTCAAAACAACCCATGTACATACTCTGGTGGTTGATGAAATACGGATGGGTCACAGACTACGGAAATATAATAAAAAAGGATACAAATTGTGGTTATGGAATTAATACAGATGATGCATCATGGATAAAAAAATTAAGAAGTCTAAAACAATTAAATATTTGGACTGCTAAAGTTCATAAGTAAACTATCTTACCTGCATTTGTATGTTTACTTTACTAATTTACTATTGATATTTCATGGAAAATATCACATATCCATGAATAAAAAAATCTGTGCTTTGTATTATATTTTTTTTATTTTCCGTGAATCCGTATTCTGTGATTTCATGATGCAACAAGGATGTACAAAGATGCCTGGGGAAAACAGCATGTGCTCAGACAACATCACATGTAAACAATTGGTCAGATGTTTTATTGGATCAGGTCCAGGCCTGGGGCGGCACGGTGGTATAGTGGTTAGCGCTGTCGCCTCACAGCAAGAAGGTCCAGGTTCGAGTCCTGTGGCCGGCGAGGGCCTTTCTGTGTGGAGTTTGCATGTTCTCCCCGTGTCCGCGTGGGTTTCCTCCGGGTGCTCCGGTTTCCCCCACAGTCCAAAGACATGCAGGTTAGGTTAACTGGTGACTCTAAATTGACCGTAGGTGTGAATGTGAGTGTGAATGGTTGTCTGTGTCTATGTGTCAGCCCTGTGATGACCTGGCGACTTGTCCAGGGTGTACCCCGCCTTTCGCCCGTAGTCAGCTGGGATAGGCTCCAGCTTGTCTGCGACCCTGTAGAACAGGATAAAGCGGCTAGAGATAATGAGATGAGAGCCAGGCCTGGAAAAATTGCTACAGAAGCAATCTCACGAATACTGATAAACCCAGGCCTGGGCTATCGGTATCATTATCGGTCTGCTGTGACCACCAACCACATAAACTGCAGGGGACCGATTAATTTATGATTATCGTTACAGTTCTAGTTATAGTTATCTGTATTGTGGGACCGGGCCTTTAATTTTAACAGCTGAAATTAGGACTAGTATTTAATTTTCTTGAGCACTCACTGGCCACTTTATTAGGAACATCCATCCACCTGCTGTTTTATGCAGTTCTCTACTCAGCCAATCCCTTGACATCAGCACAATGCATAAAATCATGAAGATACAAATCAAGAGCTTCAGTTAATGTTCACGTCAAACATCAGAATGGGAAAAATTGTGATCTCAAAGTGTGACTTTCACTGTGGCATGGGTGTTGGTTTGAACATTTCAGAAACTGCTGATCTCCTGGGGTTTTCACACACAACAGTCTCTAGAGTTTACACAGAATGGTGCGAAAAACAAAAAACACAGAGTGAGCGACGGTTCTGTGGGTGGAAACAAAAGCCTTGTTGATAAGAGAGGTCAGGGGAAAGTAACCAGATTGGTTCGAGCTGCTAGGAAGGATATAGCAACTCATAGGAACTCTTTACAACCGTGGTGAGCAGAAAAGCATCTCAGCATGCAACAGCAGAAGACCACATTGGGTTCTACTCCTGCAGTCAAGAACAGGAATCTTAGAATCAAGAACAAGTTCCTATTAAAGTGGCCGGTGAGTGCATGTTAAACAGGGTACATCTATGTTAATTTCAAACCCACTTGTGTCTGACTGTGAATCCTTCTAGTAGAACTGTGATACCCATTTTAACAAAATGGGGGAAAAAAGGCACAACCCACTCCCAAGACAGAGGGCATAGGTAAAAAGGCCAATTATCAGAGTGTCCAACTACAACTCTGAAAGAGTTATAGAGCTCACTGGCTGAAATAGGAGAACCTTTTCAAACCTCTCCAGCAACATCAGCCCTTCACAGACCTAGCCTCTATGGGAGAGTGGCCAGAAGGAAGATATTTCTGAACAAGGCTAAAATAAAGGTATGCTTGGTGTTTGCTCAAAGGCATGTGACAAAGGCTTAGAGCAGGGGTGTCCAAACTGATCCATAAAGGGCCGTGTGGCTGCAGGTTTTCATTCCAGCCATGCAGCAGCACCCTGGTTTGGCTTATTCAATCAACTGACACACCCACCCTTTAATCAAGGGTGGGTGTGGCTGCAAGTATTTGACTATGTGAAGACAGTTCAGTTGATTGAATGAGCCAAGTCAGGTGTGCTGCTGCATGGCTGGAATGAAAACCTGCAGCCACACGGCCCTTTATGGATCAGTTTGGACACCCCTGGCTTAGAGCTTTTTCGAAAAAGATTTTGAGCCATCTGGTCTAAAGACAAAGTGTTATGTTTGGTACAGACCAAATATAGCCCAATGCAATAGAACACTATTCCTGCCATCAAGAACAGTGATCATGCTTTGGGATTGCATTTCAGCAGGAGGAGCTATAAATATTGTGACCATCAGTCAGCCAAACATAGTGTAGTGGTGACATATTCTTTCCATTTTGCTATAATGGGATATTCCAAGTTTGGGATATTTTTTATAACCCAACCCTGATCTGTACTTCTCCACAACTTTGTCTCTGACCTGTTTGGAGGCTCCTTGATTTTCATGTTGTTTGCTGAGTAGTGTTGCAGAGTCAGGGTCCTTCCAGAACAGGTTGATTTATACAGACATCATGTGACAGATCATGTGACACTTTGATTGCACACAGGTGGATCTTAATCAACTAATTATGTGACTTGTGAAGTGAATTGTTTGGACCAGCTCTTATTTAGGGGTTTCATATGAAAGGGGGTGAATACCTATGCACACTCCAGATTTCTTTTTTTCATCTTAATTATTGTTTGTGTCACAATAAAACAACAGTTTTCACCTTTAAAGTGGTAGGCATGTTGTGTAAATCAAATGGTGCTAACCCTCCAAAAATCCATTTTAATTCCAGCTTGTAATGTGACAAAACAGGATAAACACCAAGGGGGATGAATACTTTTGCAAGACACTGTAGGTTGAAAAGGATTCGCAAATCATTGCATTCTGTTTTTTATTTACATTTTACATGCATTCCAATTTTTTGAACTGGGGTTGTAATTGGAACTGTGCACTATCTAGCAAAGACTAAATGTTTCTAGTCACTTAAGAGCCAAATTCAACAGAACACGATTGAAGTGTTCTGCAGTGCAATGTTCAGGTATTAGTGTCAAAGTGTCAAAGTTACTTTCTGTTGGAGGGATTAATCAGTCATACTAGACAGCAGGACAAATGCGATAACTGCTGCCAGAGGAAACCAATTGATACACTCATCTACTTTGGCTCTTGCTCTGATTCTGTTGAAATTGTGCTGGAAACAGATGATCATATCCAACTAGAATAATAAAAAGCAGAGGGAAATCAAATTCCCACTTTTGCCCTTTCACCCAAATGAACATAGGAACTGCATTCCCTTTGCTCAACTCTAATCACATCCATATTCATATTGTATCACAGGATGTTGGAGATTCTCTGGGTCTAAAAAGATCAGAAGGAGAATCCTTTTCTTGAGCTTGAACAAACTGAATGCCTAATACATTGGAGTGTTTTTTGTTCATTTCCCCCCACTATTTCCAGATGAACCCAAACACACACACACACACACACACACACACACACACACACACACACACACCTCCTCTCTGGGGGAGGAGGAGGGGTAACAGGAGGACAGAGGACGGGAAGGAGCAGTAGCCTAGCCTAACAATAAGCAATACCGGACAATGTGCAATATAATGTGCAATATAAAGTGCAATATCTTTCCTAGGCGGCACGGTGGTGTAGTGGTTAGCGCTGTCGCCTCACAGCAAGAAGGTCCAGGTTCGAGCCCCGTGGCCGGCGAGGGCCTTTCTGTGTGGAGTTTGCATGTTCTCCCCGTGTCCGCGTGGGTTTCCTCCGGGTGCTCCGGTTTCCCCCACAGTCCAAAGACATGCAGGTTAGGTTAACTGGTGACTCTAAATTGACCGTAGGTGTGAATGTGAGTGTGAATGGTTGTCTGTGTCTATGTGTCAGCCCTGTGATGACCTGGTGACTTGTCCAGGGTGTACCCCGCCTTTCGCCCGTAGTCAGCTGGGATAGGCTCCAGCTCGCCTGCGACCCTGTAGGACAGGATAAAGCGGCTAGAGATGATGAGATGAGATATCTTTCCTGCCCCCCAACACACACACACACTTCCCCTAACCCCACTTCTCCCCCCCTTTCCCCTCTCCCCCTTCCTCTCTTCCCCATATCTTATTCTTTTATACCGTATTTGTATATGTAAATACTTAATTTATTTTAATTTATCTAGAAGTTTTTCTCTATTTCTTTTCTCTGTTTATCTGTAATGATGCTGCTGGAATCTTAATTTCCCTGAGGGAACCCTCCCAAAGGGATCAGTAAAGTTTTATCTTATCTAATCTAATCTAATCTAATCTAATCTAATCTAATCACACATATATATATATATATATATATATATATAATATTTGTTTATTTTTACAACAGTTATTCTACGAAATTGAGTCGTGTAGCACCAAATTGGCTATAAAGCCATGTACGACGAGATTGAGTGGAATAATTGTTTTATTCTATCCACATTCATTAGATTTTGAGAAACGGAGCATTTTTAGTTTTATTTTTTTGCAAATTGAATAAATAAAAACTTTATACAGAACGGCCGACAAAATCATTTCCACTTAGAATGTAAACAAACCAGCAAAATGACAGTAGCAATTTGGGAAAAATGCTATAATAATTCTTGAAAAATAAAACAAGACACATTCTTACCATCAAGTACTTTTATTCCATATTTTGTTGCTTTTTTGTATTTTTTGGAGTTTTCTTTTTCTTCAGGGTTTTTTTGGTGGTTGGCAAACCAACTTAAAGGTGCATTACCACCACAAACTGGGCTAGAGTGTGGAACAGGAGGTATTGGGGAGGGGGGACTATATTGTTTTAGCTATTTCCATTTCTTTTAAATACTTGATTACAGTTTTTGGGGTTTTGTTTTCCAGCAGAGTTTTTATTTTGTCCTCGGTTGGTTCAGCGACATGCTCCATCATTTTGTTTTTCTCTACTTGCTGTATATGAGCTGATAGCCTAGTAGTAGAGTCACCAATCAGAGCGCACGATTGCTCAAATCTAGTGAAATATATATATGTGTGTGTGTATATATATATATATATATATATATATATATATATATATGTGTGTGTGTGTGTATATATATATATATATATATATATATATATATATATATATATATATATACACACACACTGTAAAAAATGATTTGTTGTTTTAACTTAAAAAAGTTAGTACAAGGGTTGCCTTAAGGGCTGCCTTAAAATTTTGAGTTCACTGAAATTAATATAGTAAGTTCACAACAATTTAACTTACTATGTGAATTCCAGTGAACTCAATTTTAAGGCAGCCCTTGCACTAACTTTTTTAAGTTAAAACAACAAATTTTTTTACAGTATATATATATATATATATATATATATATATATATATATATATATATATATATAATATTT